>NW_017670442.1:598044-677163 GCF_001879085.1 Nicotiana attenuata
TCATTCCTGCCGAAGTAGAAATTCCTTACCTAAGGATCATACAGGAAGCTGAGCTCGACGACGCAGAATGGGTGAAAAGTCGTTATAAGCAATTAGCTCTTATAGACGGAAAGAGGATGAATGCAGTTTACCATGGTCAACTCTATCAGAACAGAATATTCAGAGCCTTCAACAAAAGAGTCAAGCCAAGATAGTTCACACGAGGACAGCTGGTGTTAAAGAAAATTTTTCCGCATCAAGATGAAGCCAAGGGGAAGCTCTCTCCCAACTGGCAGGGTCCATACATGGTTCACCGGGTTCTGACAGGAGGAGCCCTCATACTTGCAAAAATAGATGGAGAAGTCTGGCCAAAGCCGATCAATTCAGATGCAGTGAAACGCTACTATGTGTAACCTTTATGTTTTCCCTACATGATGTAATTAAACTACGCCTGCCCTGATTCCCGTTTAAGAGGGGATACGTAGGCAGCCCTATGGGTTCGGTCACAACTCAATAAACCCCCCCCCTACCCCCTGCGCAATTGGAAACTAGGGGCAGAATTTTGAGGAGGACCCTCAAAATTCCGAAGCAATTCAGCCGAATCGTCACAAGCAACAGTCAGAAGCATCAACCCATTAAACTGGGGCAGAATTTTGAGGAGGACCCTCAAAATTCCATAGCAAGAGAGGTTGCAATGTCCTGAACCACGTCACAGTCGTCGGTTCATCTAAAAAGTCATTCTTAATTATATATTTATGACATATTTTTTACGAAATCATGCATGTTCACTACTGACATTGCCTTGTTTAGCAACGCTACCCATATGATACATACATTATCACCAGATCAAAGCCGAACATGTCAAGCAGAGCCAGTGGGGATACGAACTAGCCTCCCTTCCCCCCCCCCCCCTTTTACAAAATTCATGATTTTTTCTTTGGATGCAGGCACTTGTATTGCGAAATCATCAAACATACTATACACTCACGAGACAAACATTGTTCAGGAATACAACTCTCAGAACCATCGCGTTTACTCACATTTGCTATCCACACACACCAGTGACATTTCGTGTGTCACAGAGTCCCTAGCAGTCACGATATCGCAATCTGCTATCAGCTAACAAAAGCCCTATTACCATTTTCCCTTTTACTTCTTGCATAAGGCTACCATTCTGCCTTTCGAGACTAAACGCTGTCTCCATATGTATTTCTGCATTGCATAAGGCTACCATTCTGCCTTTCGAGACTAAACGCTGTCTCTATTTGCATTTTCTACGTTGCATAAGGCTACCATTCTGTCTTCCGAGACTAAACGTTGCCTCTATCTACATTTGCATGGCAGAAAGTCTGCATTGCATGGCTGAAAGATCGCCACCTCGTCTACATTTGCATGGATGAAAGATTGCCACTTCATCTATATTTGCATGGCTGAAAGATCGCCACCTCATCTGCATTTTCATGGCTGAAAGATCGCCGCCTCATCTGCATTTTCATGGCTGAAAGATCGCCACCTCATCTGCATTTGCATGGCCGAAAGAACGCCACCTCTTCAACATTTGCATGGCTGAAAGATCGCCACTTCATCTACATTTGCATGGCCGAAAGATCACCGCCTCATCTGCATTTGCATGGCTGAAAGATAGCCACCTCTTCTTCATTTTCATGGCTGAAAGATCGTCGCCTCATCTGCATTTGCATGCCTGAAAGATCGCCACCTCTTCTACATTTTCATGGCTGAAAGATCGCCACTTTATCTACATTTCCATGGCTGAAAGATCGCCGCCTCATCTGCATTTGCATGGCTGAAAGATCGCCACCTCTTCTACATTTTTATGGCTGAAAGATCGCCACTTCATCTACATTTGCATGGCTGAAAGCTTGTCACCTCATCTGCATTTGCATGGCTAAAAGATCGCCACCTCTTCTACATTTGCACGGCTGAAAGATCGCCATTTCGTCTACATTTGCATGGTTGAAAGGTCGCCACTTCATTTGCATTTGCATGGCTGACAGATTGCCACCTGCTGCATCGCATGGGCTGAAAGATCGCCAAAAAACTGCATCTCATGGGCTGAAAGAACGCCAAATTATCCAAAGGCGTCATCGTTCGGAGGCACCATTTTCATAGCCCGAGAACACCATGTCATGGCCTGAGGACCCTTTTAATATTTTGCATATCATTATTCAAAGGCGTCATGGTTCGGAGGCACCATCCTCATGGCCCGAGAACATCATTTCATGGCCTGCGAATCCTTTATTATACGCTTCATGGCTCAAGACATCATGGTCTAAGGACGTCATCCTAACCGTCCAAAGACAACCTTCATGGTCCGATGGGAATTTGCATCATGTTTAAATTTACGCATAATATATGCTTGTATTGCTTATTTGCAGGTAAACCGGCGAGCAACGGCCATCTCGGCAGGAGCAATCCCGCCCCGATTTCCACAGCCCTATCAGAGCATAACCACTCACCCCGTCCTGGATATTGCGTCTGTTCTTGAAAAGTCTCCATCGGCATACTCCGCTGACGGACCTCGAACTACATATGGCCTGATTCTTTTAAAACCAGGGATATGTAGGCAGCCCAGAAGCCAGGGCGCGGCCAAAACATCTTTAAACCGTTCCGCTCGGTCAAAATTGGCCATCATATCTTTACCCGACAACTCTTTCATTCTTCCCGGATAAAGAGGGGCAGCTGTTGATCCCCAATTTTTCCCTATATATTTTTAATATGCAAAATACTTTCAAAATAGCATATGTATGCATATATAAGTGTGTCCAAATGTTTTATCATTTTTCCTTATATTTTTAACGATTTTTAAACTAGTTTATTCCCCTATTTTATTCATAAAAATCCAATAATATTTCCAAAATTGTCATTTTTGGTGATTCATTTATTGGATTCTCATACTTATACTAAAATAAGGCTAAGATATTTTTTGCATATTTTTACAAATTTATTTAGTATTTTTAAAGCTAAATTGCATATAATTACAATATAGCGTCTTTTAGGTTTAATTGCGTTTATATCTATAAAAAATCGAGTCCAGTATTTTAATTTTGATAGTTATGTACTATANNTTTACCATCACATCATTTGAAATGAACAACAGCCACCACATGGCTATCATCAAACTTCCCAAGATAATGCTTGACACGGTGCCCATTCACTCTAAAGACTTCACCACTTTTGTTCTTCAAATCTAGAGCACCAAACAGGGTCACACACACAACTTCAAATGGTCTACTCCACTTTGATTTCAGCTTTCCCGGAAACAACCTTAGACGAGAATTGAACAAGAGGACCAAATCACCAACTTTGAACTCCTTTCCACGAGCATATTTGTCATGAAGGTACTTCATCTTGTCCTTATACAAGGACGAACTAGAGTATGCATGGAACCGGAATTCATCAAGTTCATTGAGTTGTTCAACACGAAGATTAGCCGCAACATCCCACTCAAGGTTAAGCTTCCTCAAGGCCCACATGGCCTTATGCTCCAACTCCACTGGTAGATGACATGCTTTCCCAAACACCAATCGGTACGGCGACATACCAATTGGGGTCTTGTAAGCGGTCCGGTAAGCCCATAGAGCATCATCTAACTTTTTAGACCAATCGGTCCTATTGGCATTGACGGTCTTGGACAAAATACTCTTGATCTCCCTGTTAGACACTTCAACCTGGCCACTTGCTTGAGGATGATAAGGTGTAGAGACTTTGTGGTTGACACCATACTTGGAAAGCAAAGCATCAAAAGCTCTATTACAAAAATGCGATCCTCCATCACTAATGATTGTCCGCGGTGTACCAAACCTTGTGAAAATGCTCTTCTTTAGAAATGCCACCACACTCCTAGCTTCATTGTTGGGCAAGTCCACGGCCTCAACCCATTTTGACACATAATCAACCGCTAAAAGAATGTAAGTGTTACCACACGAGCTAACAAAAGGACCCATAAAATCGATACCCCATACATCAAAGATATCAACTTCAAGAATTGATTTTAGAGGCATCTCATCTTTCTTGGAAATCCCGCCTGCTCGTTGACATTGATCACATCTTTTCACTAAATCACTTGCATCTTTGAATAAGGTTGGCCAATAAAAACCACAACTCAAAACTTTCGAAGCCGTTCTCACCCCTCCATGATGGCCACCATAGGGGGATGAATGACAAGCCTCCAAAATACTCAATTGCTATCCCTCCGGGACACACCTTCGAATCACACCATCCGTGAAAATCTTAAACAAGTATGGCTCATCCCAATAGAAGTCCAGACTATCCCGTTTGAGCTTCTTCCTTTGGTTAGAAGAGAGCTTACACGGGATGATGACAGTCACAATGAAATTAGCAATATCCGCAAACCATGGCATATCACACATTGACACAGAAAGTAGTTGCTCATCGGGGAATGTATCATTGATCTCCAAGCCATCACACGGCCTTCCTTCCTCCTCCAAGCGGGACAAATGATCCGCAACTTGGTTCTCACAACCTTTCCGGTCCACTATTTCCAAATCAAACTCTTGAAGAAGTAATACCCATCTCATCAACCTTGCCTTGGAGTCTTTCTTTGTCATCAAATACCTAGGGCGGCATGGTCGGTGTGCACTATGACTTTGGCTCCCATAAGATATGGCCGAAATTTTTCCATGGCGAACACAATAGCCAACAATTCCTTCTCCGTCACCGTGTAGTTCCTTTGAGCTTCATTCATTGTCTTGCTTGCATAGTACACGGGATGAAACATTTTGTTCACTCTTTGACCTAACACTGCCCCAACCGCAACGTCAGTTGCATCGCACATGAGCTCGAAAGGCAAACTCCAATTGGGTGCGGTAATGATCGGGGTAGTGGTCAACTTGTGCTTAAGAAGTTCAAAAGCCTCCATGCATTTCTCATCAAACACAAACTTATCCTCTTTCTCTAGAAACTTGCAAAGGGGATTCACAACCTTCGAAAAATCCTTGATAAATCGCCGGTAGAACTCCGCATGCCCAAGGAAACTTCTCACCCCTTTGACAGAAGTGGGGGGAGGAAGCCTTGAAATCACCTCAATTTTGGCTTTTTCTACTTCAATCCCATGCTTAGAAATTTTGTGACCCAACATTATGCCCTATTCAACCATGAAGTGGCATTTTTCCCAATTAAGAACGAGATTTGTGTCTTCACATCGGGCTAGGACTCTATTCAAATTTTCCAAACATTCTTCAAATGAATCACCAACCACACTAAAATCATCCATAAAGACCTCCAAAATGTCTTCCACCATGTCGGTGAAAATAGCCATCATGCATCGTTGGAAAGTCGCAGGAGCATTGTACAACCCGAACGGAATCCGAGAAAAAGCAAATGTACCATATGGCCAGGTGAATGTTGTCTTCTCTTGGTCCTCCGGAGCAATTAAGATTTGATTATAACCCGAATATCCATCCAAAAAGCAATAAAAAGCTCTCCCGACAAGGCGGTCAAGCATTTGGTCAAGGAATGGCAAAGGGAAATGATCCTTGCGGGTCACCTTGTTTAGCTTCCGGCAGTCCATGCATACCTGCCATCCGGTAACCGTCCAAGTGGGAATAAGTTCATTGTTGTCATTAGTCACCACAGTCATCCCACCTTTCTTCGGCACACATTGCACCGAAGAAGTCCATAAGCTATCGGAGATTGGATACACCACACCTGCATCTAGCCACTTAATCACTTCTTTCTTTACCACTTCTTGCATTGCTTCATTGAGCCTCCTTTGATGTTCCAAGGAAGGCCTTGCATCAGCCTCCAAAATAATCTTGTGCATGCAAAATGCGGGGCTTATATACGCCAGAGTCCATCCAATTGCCTTTTTCCGCTTTTTGAGCACCGCCAATGTGGCATCTACCTGCATGTTAGTAAGACAAGAGGAAAGAATAACTGGTAAAGTTGAATTAGAGACCAAGAATTCATACCTGAGGTGTGGAGGAAGTGCCTTCAACTCCATCGGTGGCTCCTCAATTGATGGTTTGGTTGGTGGAGTTTTCCGATTCTCAAGATCCAAAGACAATTTTCTCGGCTCATAGGAATAAGAGCCCATCCCATGTAAAGCATTGACACACTTCACTCTGCTTGCATCATCATTGACATCTAGATTTAATAGCACCGCCTCAAGAGGATCCTCCACGTTAATCATAGCACTTGTGTCATCCACTATCACAGCTGTGATAATGTCCACAAATGAGCATACCTCGGTGTTATTGGGTTGTTTCATGGATTTGCAAACATGGAAGACGACCTTCTCATCACCTACTCGGAAAGTTAGTTCACCCGCTTCAATATCAACCAATGCCTTCCCCATTGCAAGGAAAGGTCTCCCTAGAATAATTGGGACCTCATCGTCCACCTCACAATCCAAAATCACAAAGTCCGCCGACAGGATAAATTTGTCCACCCGGACAAGCACATCATCAACCATACCCAGAGGACGCTTCATTGATCTATCTGCCATCTGTAATCTCATGGAAGTTGGCCTTGGTGGCCCAATACCTAGAGTCTTGAAAACTGAGAAGGGCATTAAATTGATTCTTTCCCCAAGATCACATAAATCTTTGGCAAAGTCTGCACTACCAATAGTGCAAGGGATAGTGAAAGCACCGGGATCCTCTAATTTCGGGGCCATTGAATGTACTATGGCACTAACTTGGTGGGTCATCTTGATAGTTTCACAGTCCATTGATCTTTTCTTTGTAACTAAATCCTTCATGAATTTAGCATAACCAGGCATTTTCTCCAAAGACTCCACCAAAGGCACGTTGATGGATAAGCTCGTCATCATGTCAATGAACTTTTTGAATTGGTTGTCACTTTTCTGCTTGGCTAGCCTTTGAGGATAAGGCGGAGGTGGTCTAGGCAAAGGTGCCTTGTCTTTTGGCACCACCGGCTCCGGCATGTCAATTATGTGCTCCCTAGACGGGTTCACGGCCTCTTGAGTTTCCACCTCGGCCTCATCAATGTCAATCCTCACATCATTGTCCACATCATTCTCAACCACATCTTCAACTACCAAAGGAACATCATTTTCTTGCAACTCAACATCATCATCCACAACTTGCTTATCTTTCGAGGCATGCACATCACCGCCTCTCCCACTTCTTGTTGTAACAGCCATCACATGATTGTTCCCACCCTTAGGGTTCACTACCGCATCACTTGGTAGAGCACCCTTTGGGCGAGTATTCAACGATTGAGAAATTTGGCCTAATTGCACCTCCAAATTCCGAATAGAGGTATTGTGGGAAGCCAATTGAGCATCGGAATCTTGGTTCTTCTTCATCATTTGTTCGAGCATCATTTCTATTCTTCCCATATCATTACCCGAAGAACTAGATCCTTGAGAAGGGAACGGGGGTGGATTGTTCGATTGTTGGTACATTGGGGGCCTTCGAAAGCCTTGCCCCCGAATGCCTTGATTTCCATTGTTGTTCCAATTGCCTTGACCATTGTTGTTCCAATTGTTGTTATTACCATTCCAATGACCTTGGTTACCTTGATTGTTGTTCCCCCAGTTACCGCCTTGGTTGTTGTTGTTCCAATTACCACCACCTTGTTGTTGATTGCCCCAATTACCTTGGGGTCGCCATTGTTGGTTTGAAGAGTTGCCTCTATTGCCTTGATAGTTGTTAACATATTGTACCTCTTCATTTTGCTCATCATAGCCATCATTCGGAAACCCATCACATTCATCATCAAATTGCTCGGATCCCTTGGTTTTGTTGCCTTCTTTGCCTTCTCTTGTTGGTAAGCAAATTAACACTTTCCATAACATTCACTTGGCGAGGATTTTGGACTTGTTGCAACTGTGCCTTAGCCAATTGGTTCATAGTAGTTGTCAACTCCGCTATCCAATTGGTTCATAGTAGTTGTCAACTCCGCTATAGCCTGTCCATGGTCATGTAGTTCCTTATGCAAATGAATAACCATAGGACCTTGGGGAACATTGGCCCTACTTTGCCATGCGGACGATGTATCCGCCATCTCATCAAGAATCTCACAAGCTTCGTCATAAGTCAACTTCATGAAATTACCCCTGGCCAATTGATTGACTATGCATTGATTTGTAGTATTGATGCCCCGATAGAAGGTTTGATGAATCATCGCCTCGGTCATATCGTTGTTTGGGCATTCTTTCACCATTGTTCTAAACCGCTCCCAAATCTCATGCAAAGGTTCTGTGGGTTCTTGTTTGAAGGCCAATATCTCATCTCGAAGTGCCGCCATGTGCCCAGGTGAGAAAAATTTAGCAATAAACTTATCCGCCAACTCATCCCAAGTTGTGATGGAATGGTTGGGGAGTCTCTCTAGCCAATCCAATGCCTTTCCCGGAAGTGAGAACGGGAAAAGTCTCAACCTAAGAGCATCTTCGGACACATTCGTCTTCTTGCCACCCCAACATGTATCCACGAACCCTTTTAGATGTTTGTAGGCATTTTGATCCGCAGCGCCCGTGAAATACCCACGTTGCTCAAGTAAGGTCAACATCACATTAGTTATCTGAAAATTGCCCGCCCGGATTCTGGGTGGAACAATAGGACTTGCATAGCCTTGGTTCGGTAGCACCCGTGGAACCACTCTTGGGGGTGGCGGAGGAGGGTTTGGAACGTTGTCATTAGCATTGGCCTGGCGGCCTCGTCGTGGTCCGGGAGGTACAAGATGCACCTCATCATCTCGAATATCCTCAACCTCCTCCCCCGCAAACACATTCCCAAGAGGGTCATTAGCATTTAAAGCCATTTGGTACCTGTAGTAATCACACACACAAATTAGTAACAAAGAAGGAAAGAAAAACAACACACAAAACTAACTAAATAGATAGCCAAAACCGTTAGCTCCCCGGCAACGGCGCCAAAAAGTTGATCGCTTCCAACTCCGCACCACTAAAAAGTAGCAAGACAGGGTCGCAATAGCTTTTACCCGATTTTGGGTCGGGATCGAATCCACAGAGAGCTAGGATTGGAATCGAGTATCTATCTAGCTTAGGATTGCGTGTGTGTTCTTAATTGGTCTTCTCATAATTTTTGGGTTTTCTTTATATTCTACTGTAATTAAACTACTAATTGAAAATGCAACTAGAATAAGCTAAGAGTAAATTGCTACAAGATGTATCTAATGGTTTAAAAAGGCACTAGGGTAGTGATAACAAGGGATTTTGTAGTGTTTTATGCTCTTTCTTGCTTACGCTTTGGTTATAAATTATTACAAAAATAGTCCCAAAAGGCTCATAAGTGTGCTTGTTTGCAGGTTTGATCGACAAAGTGACGAAATGTAAAAGTTCGGCTCAAAAGGAGTGAAACCTGCTCAAGTATCAAAGACCAAGTAAACTGAGGGCAAACAAGCCTAGCGCGGACCGCGCAAAGTCGAATGCGGCCGCACTAGATGGTTCAGAGAGTTGACAAAAGTGGGCTTCAAAGCGGCCGCGGTACGTATTTAGCGGTCCGCAGTAAAGGCTCCGCGACCGCACTACCTTTTTGTGCGGTCCGCGGACAAGAGATTCAGAGAGATGGAATTATGCCAAGTCCAAGCCATGCGGTCCGCGGTCGTGATTGTGCGGACCGCGCCAGCTGCCTCCGCGGCCGCGGTCCATTCTACGCAGCCCGCGGAGCCCAAGTTTAGAGAGCCCAGAATTGAAGTCAAAGAGCCTAGTGCGGCCGCGATCCATTTCATGCGGCCCGCACTGACCCCGCAGGGGTATTTTTGTCTAGTTTTTCCAGCCTAGTATAAATAGAACATTTTACCATTTTTAGGTCATCAGTTAATTCTAGAACGTAGCTGCGCTCGTGAGAACATCATTTGTAGCCATTTTTGGCATCTTAGCTTCAAATTAACGATAGATTCTTGTACTTTAATTTAGTACTTAATTAATATGTTTCTTCATCTATTTCTTCATTTTCTCCTTCAAACATGAGTAGCTAAACCCATTAGCTAGGGTTGTGGCTCAACCCTAGTGTGGGTTATTGATGGGTGTTACCATCTAGGGTTGAGTTGACTATGGGTGTTTGCTATTTGGGTTGATTTTATGTTTTAATCTATGAATTGGTGGTTGCAAACACTGATTTATGCTTTGTGGATTTGACTCTTCTTGAGAAAGAGAGTCTAAGTCTCCCAAAATTGACCCAACAAGGAATTGGGATGGACTCATGAGAAATGATANTCCTTGAGAAGGGAACGGGGGTGGATTGTTCGATTGTTGGTACATTGGGGGCCTTCGAAAGCCTTGCCCCCGAATGCCTTGATTTCCATTGTTGTTCCAATTGCCTTGACCATTGTTGTTCCAATTGTTGTTATTACCATTCCAATGACCTTGGTTACCTTGATTGTTGTTCCCCCAGTTACCGCCTTGGTTGTTGTTGTTCCAATTACCACCACCTTATTGTTGATTGCCCCAATTACCTTGGGGTCGCCATTGTTGGTTTGAAGAGTCGCCTCTATTGCCTTGATAGTTGTTAACATATTGTACCTCTTCATTTTGCTCATCATAGCCATCATTCGGAAACCCATCACAATCATCATCAAATTGCTCAGAATTCCCTTGGTTTTGTTGCCTTCTCTTTTTGGTAAGCAAATTAACACTTCCCATAGCATTCACTTGGCGAGGGTTTTGGACTTGTTGCAACTGTGCCTTAGCTAATTGGTTCATAGTAGTTGTCAAGTCCGCTATAGCCTGTCCATGGTCATGTAATTCCTTGTGCAAATGGATGACCGTAGGGTCACCTTGGGGAACATTGGCTCTACTTTGCCAGGCAGAAGATGTATCCACCATCTCGTCAAGAATCTCACAAGCTTCATCATAAGACAACTTATGAAATTACCCTCGGCCAATTGATTGACTATGCATTGATTTGTAGTATTGATGCCCCGATAGAAGGTTTGTTGAATCATCGCCTCGGTCATATCGTTGTTTGGGAATTCTTTCACCATTGTTCTAAACCGCTCCCAAATCTCATGTAAAGGTTCCGTGGGTTCTTGCTTGAAAGCCAATATCTCATCTCGAAGTGCCTCCATGTGCCCGGGTGAGAAAAATTTAGCAATAAATTTATCCGCCAACTCATCCCAAGTTGTGATGGAATGGTTGGGGAGTCTCTCTAGCCAATCCAATGCCTTTCCCCAGAGTGAGAACGGGAAAAGTCTCAACCTAAGAGTATCTTCGGACACATTCGTCTGCTTGCTATCCCAACATGTATCCACGAACCCTTTTAGATTTTTGTAGGCATTTTGATCCGCAGCGCCCATGAAATACCCACGCTGCTCAAGTAAGGTCAACATCACATTAGTTATCTGAAAGTTGCCCGCCCGGATTCTGGGTGGGACAATAGCACTTGCATATCCTTGGTTCGGTAGCACCCGAGGAACCGCTCTTGGAGGTGGCGGAGGAGGGTCTGGAACGTTGTCATTAGCATTGGCCTGGCGGCCTCGTCTTGGTCCGGAAGGTACAAGAGGCACCTCATCCTCTCCAATTTCATCTACCTCCTCCCCCGCAAGCACATTTCCAAGAGGGTCATTAGCATTTAAAGCCATTGGGTACCTGTAGCAATCACACACACAAATTAGTAATAAAGAAGGAAAGAAGAAAAACACACAAAACTAACTAAATAGATAGCCAAAACCGTTAGCTCCCCGGCAACAGCGCCAAAAAGTTTATCGCTATGTACTCTGCACCAATAAAAGGTAGCAAGAGAGGGTCGCAATAGCTTTTACCCGATATGAGGGTCGGGATCGAATTCCTCAGGAAGCTAGAAAGGGAGTTGATGTATCTATCTAGTCTAGAATCGTGTAATTGTTCCAAATATCACTTCCAACATTTTTGGGTTTTCTTTTATAAACTACTATTATAAAACTACTAATTAGAATTGAAACTAGATTACGCTAAGAGATAATTGCTACGAGTTGTATCTAATGGATTAAGGGGCACTAGGGTAGTTACTTTCACCTAGGTGGCTAATTGACGGGTAATTGCTTCTAAAGCTTGATTGACATGATTGGGGAAATATGTATAACCATTGCACAATTTTACCCACTCTCACACCTCTCGGTAGAGAGAGTGATTTTTCCCAATTGACTCTCTCGAGACCAAATGGGTAGGCAAATTAGCTCAAGCAACTAGGGTTCAAGTCGGGTAATTACTCTCTCGAGGTTTAACCCTTTAATTGGGACTATCAATTCTCTTGAGTCCATCCCAATTCCTTGTTGGGTTAATTTTGGAGACTTAGGCTCTCTCTCTCAAGAAGAACCAAGTCAACTTAGCACAAACCAGTATTTGCAACCACCAATTCATAAATTAAGCCATAAAATTGACCCAAATACAAACACCCATAGTCAATCTAACCTTAAATCACAACACCCATCAATTACCCACACTAGGGTTGAGCCACAAACCTAGCTAATGGGTTTAGCTACTCATGCTTGAAGAAGAAAATAGAGAAATAGATGAAAAGGAAGACATATTAATTAAGCACTAAAGTAAAATACAAGAATCTATCGTTAAAAGCTAAGATGCCAAAAATGGCAATAGATGATGTTCTCACGAGCGCAGCTGCTAAAATAAAATAACTGATACCCTAAAAAATGGAAAAATGTTCTATCTATACTAAGCCGGAAAAATTGGACAAAAATGCCCCTGCGGGGTCAGTGCGGGCCGCACAAAATGGACTGCGGCCGCTCTAGGCTCTCGGACTTCAAATCCTGGCTATCTGAACTTGGGCTCCGCGGACCGCGCAAAATGGACCGCGGCCGCGGAGGCAGCTAGCGCGGTCCGCACAAACATGACCGCGGACCGCATGGCTTTGAACCTTGGCAATTTCAACTCTCTGAAGTTCTCTTCTGCGGACCGCACATAATGGCAGTACGGCTGCGGAGCCTTCACCGCGGACCGCACAATGTGTACTGCGGCCGCTTTGCTTGAAGCTTGGTTTTGCCATTCTCTGAATCTACCTAGTGCGGACCGCACAAAGTGTAGTGCGGCCGCACTAGGCCTGTTTGTCCTGAGTTTGCCTTGTTTTTGGTACTTGTGCAGATTTTACTCCTTTTGAGCCGTTCTTTGACATTTCGTCACTTTGTCGATCAAACCTGCAAGCAAGCACAACCTATGAGCCTTTTGGGACTATTTTGTAATAATTTATAATCAAAGCATAAGCAAGAAGGGGCATAAAATACGTCAAAATCCCTAGTTATCAGCAAGCCAATGTTAGACTAAATCGTATGCCGTTTTGAAAATTTTAAGTAATTAAAACCCATTTAAACTAAAATAAAGCTAAAAGATGTGTGAAAAGGTAAAATAACCAAAAATATCTAAGTACAATCCTAGATCTGGAGTCACAAGTGCACGTGCTACTAGAAGTTCTACAAATAGAGTTTGAAATAAATACAACTATTTCAAATGAAATGAACAATAAATTAGGAAAGAGGAAGGGGACTTCAAGGTCTGCGGACACTAGCAGATCTACCTCGAGTCTCCAAATGCTATAATCCAAGATGATGCGCCTCACGTATAACTGGGACGAGTACCAAATTTTGCACAAGAAGTGCAGAGTGTGGCATGAGTACAACCGACCCAATGTACTCCATAAGTGCCGAGCCTAAACTCGACGAGGTACTGATGAGGCTATGAGAGGACACTCAAGTAATTTAACCTGTACAAATGTAGATATATGTGCAACATAGTAAATAATAAAGATTTAATATGTACGATTAGGAAGGGACAGGCGAAAAGGGAACAAGATACGATAACTACAACAAGAATGGCGAAACAAATTAGTCAAATAAATCATCAACCAATGAAAACGTATAAACATAATGAATAAAGACGGAACGACATCACTCATCGTGCTTTTACTCTCAACCTCACCATGAAACAATAATAATGGCACGGCATCACCCTTCGTGCTTTTACTCTCATCCTCACCATGAAATGATAAATATGGCACATCATCACCCATCGTGCTTTTACTCCCTTCCTCACTATGTATTAATTATAAATGAGGCAATAAACGGCATGGCATCACCCTTCGTGCTTTAATACTCTCCCTTACCATGTAGTAATGAATATAAAAATTTGGGAGATAGGTAATGCAAGAATAAACCTTACATCAATGAGGGTTCTAAGATGCCAACCTCAACTTCCAAAAATACTCAACCATCACGATTAATTCATAAATGCAGAGGAAACGATCAGTAAATAATAATCTAATCTAAGCATGGATGTCATAATTAAAGAAAGCAAAAAATCACAAGGAAACAAGTCCCATCCTCATGCTTTAACCCAACAACAACGCATAAGTACCCGTCACCTCACATATACGTTGTACCCACACATTTAAACACATAGCAAATAGGCAAACAAGTCCTAATCCCTCGAGTCAAGGTTAACCACGACACTTACCTTACTCCGCAATCAACTCAGAGTTCTACCGGAGCCTTTCCTCTAGAATCCACCTCCAAACCAATCGTATCTAACCAAAATCGACTCGATAACATCAAATAATACTAAGGAAATCAATTTCAATACATAAAGTTAGGAATCTTAAACTTTTTCCATAAAGTCAATCTCGAGCTCGCTTGGTCAAAACCTGAGATTCAGACCAAAATCCGTTTACTCATTTATCACCGAACCCGATTATGTAATTGGTTTCGAGAACTAAACCCAAATTGAGGTCTAAATCTCGAATTTACTAAAAACCCCAGTTCTTCCCAAATTCCTAGTTTTCTACCATGGAAGAACAAAGATTAAGTCCATAAATTAATGGGTGATGTCAGAAATGCAACAAAATGAGTTAAAGTATACTAACCTATGAATTGGTTGTGAACTAATTTCTCTTCAAAATCGCCTCTCGGCCGAGCTCAAATGGAAAGATGGTAAAAAATGGGTGAAATCCCATCTTTTAGAAATTTAAATGACTGCACGTTAGATGTTCATCGCAATCGCAAGAAACCTAACGCATTCGCGAAGGGCACTGCCTATATGGCTTATGCGATCGCGAGGTACTCTATGCATTCGTGTAGGTTTAGCCCGCCTCGCCTCCGCGTTCGCGAGCCTGGGCTCGCGTTCGCATAAAGTAAACTCATCTCCCAGCCCCTGCCTCTCTAATGCTATGCGTTCGCGTTGGTGTGGTCACGTTCGCGAAGGGCAGTCCCCTCACTGCTCCGCCTTCGCGTCCAAAACCTTGCGTTCCCATAGGGTAAATCCCCTCCCCAGCCCAGTTTTCTCTTCGCGATCGCTGGAGTAGCTTCGTGATCGCGAAAAAGAAATCATCAGGTGAAAGAAATAGCCAAACAAACCAGAAATTCTAAGTTCAAAAATATCCGTAGCCTATCCGAAACTCACCCGAGCCCTCGGGGCTCCCAACCAAATATGCATACAAGTCCAAAAATATTACACGAACTCGCTCGCACGATCAAAACATCAAATAACACCTAGAACTACGAATCGGACACAAAAATGAATGAAATTTTCAATAAAAACAACTTTCATTTTAACAATCGGACATCCAAATCACGTCAAATAAACTCCATTTTGCACTAAATTTTGTGGACAAGTCATAACTACAGTACTGAACGTATACCAAATTCCGGAACCAAAATCCGGACCCACTTCGGTCAAACTTGAAATTTCTTTAAGCCTTCAAACTTCTAATTTTCAACAAATTGCGATAAATCGAGCTAGGGACCTCCGAATTCAATTTCGGACATAAACTCAAGTCCTAAATTACGATACGGACCCACTAGGACCGTCAAAATATGGATCTGGGCTCGTTTGATCAAAATACTGACCGAAGTCAACTTAAATGAGTTTTAAGGCACGATTAAACATTTAATCAATTTTTCACTTAAAATCCTTCCGGAAAAGACACGGAATATGCACGTAAATCGAGGAAGGCTAAAAGGAGCTATTTGAGGTTTGGAAACATAGAATTATTGGTTAAAGCTCTAGATGACCTATCGGGTCATCACATTAATTGCCCTAATGTAGGCAACCGGCACACCTTTTGCCTCCAAGCATCTCCAAATAACCTCTCTAGGAACCTTGTCATACGTTTTCTCCAGGTCAATAAATATCATGTGCAGATCCATCTTCCTATCCCTGTAGTGCTCCACCAACCTCCTAATAAGGTGGATAGCTTCCATAGTAGAACGATCCGGAATGAAACCAAACTGGTTCCCCAATATAGGTGTCGTCCTCCTTACCCTCACTACTACCACCATTTCCCAAACTTTCATGGTATGGCTCAGTTGTTTGATACCCCTGTACTTGATACAACTCTAGATATCACCTTTGTCTTATACAACAGAACCACCGCACTCGACCTCCACTCATCCGGCATCCTCTTCGTCCTAAAAATAATATTAAACAGCTTAGTCAGCCACTCCATGCCTGCTCTTCCCACACACCTCTAAAATTTTACGGGAATTTCATCTAGCCCGGTCGCTCTGCCCTTACTCATCTGACGCATAGCTCCCACGACCTCCTCAACCTCTATGCGCTTACAGTACCCAAAGTCATAGTGACTCTCGGAATGCTCCAAATCACCTAGCACCGGTCCCCTTCTTCATTCAGAAGTTTATGGAAGTAACTCTGCCATCTCCTCTTAATCTGGGCCTCACCTATAAATACTCTATTGTCCTCGTCTTTGATGCACCTCACTTGGTCCAAATTCCGAGCCTTCCTCTCTCTCGCCTTGGCTAGCTGGAATAACTTCTTCTCCCCGCCTTTGTCCCCTAGGTCCTCATAAGATGACCAAAAGCCGCAGTCTTAGCCTCCGTGACAGCCAGCTTAGCCTCCTTCCTAGCTACCTTATACCTCTCCTTGCTCGCTCTCCTCTCCTCTTCACCTATGCGCCCTACTAACTTAGGGCTACTCTGGGGGGCACAAATGCAACTGGTGGTGGAATGAAGTGGTCCAAGATAAAGTGGAAGAGAAGAAGGCCCCTAACACCTCTCTCGCAGCCTCCCTTATACAGTCTACCGTCGTCGCCCATATAACGCTCGCGTCCCCGCTACTACTCCAAGTTCCTATAGCTGATAACCTCCCCTCCAATTCCTGGGCTTTATCCTTAGTCAAGGCTCCCCACCTCATCCTCGATTGTCCTCGTACAGACCTCTCCTTCCTCTTTAATATAATACTAACATCCATCACCAAGAGCCTATGCTGCGTCGCAAGGATCTCACCCGAGATAACCTTGCAATCCTTGCACAGTCCTCTATCACATCTCCTGAGGAGAAGTTAGTCAATTTGAATCTTCGCCACCGCAGTTTAAAAAGTAACCAAGTAATCCTCCCTCTTCGTAACACTAATAAAGTAAGTTAAAATAATATTCATGTGACAAAAGAAATCAAAAAGATAAAAACCCGACAAAATCGATAAAATCGAACTAACTAAATTGATATAGTTGATTTTGTTTGGTTTTTATAAAAACTAAACCTACCCAACTCATGTACATTCCTAATTAGTGGAAAGCAAAATTTATTAAGAGTTAGATTAAAGGAAACATTAAGCATTATTTATGACACTCGTGGCACAATGTGTATAGCTAATGAGTTGATTTGCAATTTTGCCGTCCCGTTTTATGACGACATCGTACGTATACTTGTTATTTAAAGCACCTAACTCTCTGCTAACTTAGGGAGGAAAGGGACTACCTTTTGCTTTTCCTAACGCACTTTTGTCGCTTCTTTTTTCTCTTGGGCGGGAGACCATAAACATGTACTCCCTCCGGTCCAAAATAAATAATTTTTTGGCCTTTTTCTTGTGGTCCAAAATAAGTGATTTTTCCAGATTTCAAGAAGGGATTAATTATTTTTTTCCTACATTGTCCTTGGAGTAAATTGTGTTGGAATATGTGTTAGGAGTGTTTATATGAGATAGTAAAGGTTAATATGGTCAATTCCATTACTAATTAATGCTAAAAGGTGGATTTCTTAATTTGTGTGAAAACATCCAAAAAATCACTTATTTTGGACCGGAGGGAGTATCATACACGAGTAATAAGAAAATTGGATTGGAAGTGAAAAGCCAATACTAGCTAGTATAATTTTACTTATATATAATCAAATCACAAATGTTTTATATTATTAATGTACTTAGCATGTTGTAGAAGGTGATTCCTCTTATTCCCTAATTTATTAGTTTTATTTATTATGAATAATTATTATAGTTTTCTTTTAAATGATTTGATATTATAAAGATTAGTTTACACTGCCAATAGATAAAGAACTTCTTGAAAACTGTACATCACCGACCAGACGCCCGCCCTAATCCTGTTAGACCACTGAAATTGTCACAACAACAACAACAACAACCTAGATAATCCTACTTAGTAGGGTTTGGAGAGGGTAGTGTGTACGCAGACTTTACTCATACCCTGGGATAGAGAGGCTGTTTCCAAATAGACCCTCGGTATCCTTCCCTCCAAGAACTTCCCACCATGCCCTTGGGGAGACTCGAACTCACAACCTCTTGGTTGGAAGTGGAGGTTGCTTAGGTGCAAATTTTTATTTCCCATTGTAATAAAAGGTAATCAATTTAACTTCAAATCCAATTTGGGAAATATTTGCCTAAATAGTTTTTACTGCTTAATTAGTTGGATCTGTTCAGTGTGCTAAGACCTAAGTATTCAGGTACTGAATTAAGACTGATACGGTTATCAGTCTCTAAATGGGATCAAGAACACAATATTCAGGTACTGAATTAATAATAATAAAGACTAATTTAATCAGGAGACAAAGAATATAATCAGCTTTTAAGTAGAAATCAGGAAAGTTGTTTGTTGGGAAAAGTGATTGCAGACCTCAGACCTCAGCACCCTGGAAAGGCAATCTCGAAAGCACCCGCAAAGATTTGCGTTGAAAGTAAAATTAATGATACAGCGCGTCCATTAGGGGTGGTCATCGGTCGGTTCGGTTCGTTGTGAATATTATTGATTCGGCATATCGTTATTGGTTCATAAATATACTAAACCGATAACCCAATCGATAAAATATCAATTATCGGTAATCGATTAGTCGGTTATCGATTCTTATCGGTTCGGTTATCGGTTTACCCGAAAAGGATAAAAAAATATCCAAAATATTCATTGTTTTCAATAGAAATCGTGATCATACTATTAAGAGAAAGGAACTGAATTTTTGCTCTTAAAAAAAGGGGATTAAATTTCATTTTTAGAAAAGAAAATTTTCTTTGGATTTGAAAATCTCAATGACTTATCTCAATTTTCAAAGTTATAAGTTAGTAGGAATAAGAAATAAGACATTCACCAATCTAATCTTACTAAAAATCTCATTGCGGGCTGGCGTAGTTCAGAGAAAAATAATAAAATCCTAATCTTGTACATACTAAAGAATTAGTGCAAAAGAAACAAATAGAGCCTTTTCATAGAAAAATAATAAAATCATTTTCGTGGTTGGTACAAATGCAATACTGATGGAGCCTCAAAAGGAAATCCTGGCCCTAGCTCATTAGGCTTTTGTGTGAGGAATGACGAAGGTGATGTGGCGTATGCAAGGGCAATAGACCTGGGAGTGATAACTAATGTGGTGGCTGAAGCTAAGGCTATTCTTCAAGGATTGAAATACTGTGTAGAGCATGATCTTCACCCTCTCATATTGGAGACTGATTCATTAGTGATGAAGAAAGTGATAGAAGGGGAATGGGATCCTCCATGGGTAATTGCAAATGATGTGAAGAAAATTAGAGAGATGAAGGGCAACTTCAATGTGATCTTTCAAGATGTGTTCAGAGAAGGCAACTCGGTGGCGGATTTTATAGCTAACATTGTTTTTTCTTTTGCAGGTACATCTGAGTTTCACTCATTCTCTGAACTGCCTAGTGCAGGAGGAGGTTGATTAATTTAGACAAGTCTCAAACTCCTAACCTTAGGGTTAGAATAGCAAAAAGAAGAGCCCCAGACTGATGGCTTCACAGGATTGGAATCTGCACATACCTGCTTGTTTCTTTTATGTCTCGTTCTGTATGCTATTAAGGTACTTTCCAGTGGTATTAGCATGGTCGCATGCTCATTCTAGGGGTGCTTTGATAGTGTACAGGACCAATGGGATAAGCAGGTATTGGATGGTGCAATGTATTCTACTTCTAATATGTTCAAATGTTAAGGAAAAGGTTGAATCTGTTATGTGGAACTTCTGGAGATTGTTGAATCATTTCTCAATGGTATTAGCATGTCTTCATGCTCAATCTGAGGATGGTTTAGCAATGTTTAGAATGATTTCTACATTAAAGGTTCGGGAAGAGAAGGATCTGAGCTTACAAGAACATAAAATCACCCAGCTCCACAGGCCTGGCAGCGCCAGGCTAAAGCCTGATGATACCCTGGCGTTACCCTGGCGTCGCCAGCTTAAAGCCAGCCCTGGCCTGGCTTTTGCCTTGCAAAGCCTGCTTAAAGCCAACCCCAGCCTGACTTTTGCCTTGCAAAGCCTGCTTAAAGCCAGCCCCAGCCTGGCTTTTGCCTTGAAAAGCCTGCTTAAAGCCAGCCCCAGCCTGGCTTTTGCCTTGAAAAGCCTACCTAAAGCCAGCCTCAAGACAGGTGTAGCCATGCTTTTTACATGATAATATTGAGGATCGACCACATGATTTATACTTGGATACAATCAGTACACTACATATGGAGATCATATTGTAGCAACACTAATGATTGGAAGACTATGCTGGCTTCAATTCTGTGGTGGAGATGTTTGGAATTCATTTTAGCCTATGGACTGGATACACTGGCGCCTGGTGAGAGCTTGATAGGTGCTGCTTGGTATTTGCCACTGGCAATTGTATTCACATACACTGACAGGAGAATGAAGCATTCAGCGAACAATGTTGTAATAGCTAGTTCATTAGACTTTAGCTTTTATATCTTTTTAGTAGCTAGTAGCTTCGTGCAACTTCTATTTCGGTTTGGACATCTTGTATGCTTTGGACTCGTTTTGGGATTTTATTTATATATTAGCCACTAGGCAGCCTGCCTAGTGGTATATTTGCTAAAAAAAAATTAAAAATTTGAACAATTAATTCTTTAAAATTTAAAACTAAAAATCTTAACTAAAGAATTAAGATGAGAAATTTAATAATGTTTACAACTTACATTAAGGATTAAGGTCTGAAGATGAAGAGTAACTGCCGAGAGAATTGAGAGAATGAAGCCACGAGGTGGCTTTATATGCTTAGTAGGTAAAATTATAATTTTGTTATAGCTTATTGGGTTATCGATTAAACCATTAATAAATTGGGAAAATCGAGACCCGAACCGATAACCCAATAGTCAAATAACATTAAACAGTTATCGAACTATTTACTCAATAACCCGATATCGATAACCTAATAGAATTTTATCGATTGGGGCAATCGATTATATAAATATATGTCGAGCCCTAACATCCATGATATTTGCCTTAACAAATACAAATATGGTCCATATAATGAATTTCATTTTTTGCGACACTAGAAAATCCTTCTACAGAGGGAAAGTGCACGTCTTGATCGACCAACTTCCAAAATGTCCTTGCTTGGGTCGCCTTTTCGGAATAGAATGCTTCTTTGACAGAGTTTCGAGCAAGAAGGAGGAAGGCCTTCTTTTCACCACTGGATAACTTCGTCGGAATAAGCGGGCTTACGTTGATATGGAATAAGCCATTTTCCCCCTATTTCTATGGAAAGGTGTCGAAGGAATAGGCACATTTTTTTACAACTTGTTCTAAGGTTACCTCCTTTAGTCACACATTTTCTTTTTGCTTTTTTAATAAGTCTAGTCCCTTTGCCTCTCAAACAAAACTTCTCCAAGCGCCCACTTTTATCTCATTTCTCTATCGGGCCTAAGTAACGACCCGGCCGATCGTTTTGAGTATTTTAATTCTAATTCCCTAAATTTTACTTTCTTTATGTTATATTTTGGTTATGTGACTTGCCGGGGTGCTTGGCTTCGGGTTGGGGAGAGTTTCGTAGAGAAAGGGGACACATAGTCCCTAAATAGGAGGTTTAAGTTGAAAGAGTTGACCGTAGTTTGATTTTTGTGTAGACGATCCTGGAATGGAGTTTTGACACTTCCAATAGCTCCGTATGGTAATTTGTTACTTAGGAGCGCGTCCTGATGTGGATTTGGAGGTCCGTAGGTCGTTTCAGCGTGAATTGGCGAAAGTTGGAACGTTGAAGGTTTGGAAGATTTGGGAAGTTTGACCGGGAGTTGACTTTATTGATATCGAGGTTGGATTCCGATTCCGGAAGTTGAAATAGGTCTGTAATATAATTTATGGCTTGTGCGCAAAATTTGAGGGAAATCGGAGGTGTTTTGATATGAATCGGCATTAGTTTTGGAATTCGAAAGTTCATAAGTTCTATAGGCTTGAAACGATGTCTGATTCGTGATTCTAGCATTGTTTGATGTGATTTGACACTTAGAGCGTGTTCCTATGATGTTTTAGAACTTTTTGGTTTGTTTGGTTGAGGTCCCAGGGGCCTCAGGTGTAATTCAGATCATGTTCGGCGCATTTCGGAACCTTGAAGGTTGCTGAATCTGGTGCTGCTGACTTCCTTATACGCAACAACAAGTGGATTAACATGATCGCGAAGAGTATTTTGGCACTAGGGGATATTTTCTCTATGCGATCGCGGGAAGGGGTCTGCGATCGCGGAAGGTTGGTTCTCAGTGAATAACGAAAGCGTGAAGGGGGCCGCATTCATGTAGAAGAATTAGGGGGCTGCAGGTTCATGCATTTTTCTTCATCGCGGTCGCGTGGTGTGTTACACGGTCGAGTAGCTTGATCAGTCACTTCTTCGCGTTCGCATGTGGTATTCCGCGATTGCGGAATTTTTTTTTTGGGCAAAAACATTTTTGGGCTTCGCGAACGCGAGGCATTTTCCGTGTTCGCGAAGAAGGAATCACTAGGCAGCAGAACTTAAATTTCAAAATGAGGGTTCATCTCATTGATAATAGGTGAATTTAACTATAATTAGGCCCTAAAGAACCACCTTCTTGTATAGTTTTGATGATAAAAGTGATAACAAAATGCTCTGATTAGTGCTTTTCATGCTTTGCAGGTGATATATGACAAGAGAAGGCTATGGAGTACTTTTGGGATCAAATATGGAGAAAAAGAGGCCAATCGTAAAATTTTGCCAAATGAACCAAGCGAAGCAGCTCAAGCCAAGCCTGAAGAAGGACTGCCGCGGTTCCACCGAACCGCGGTAGAAGATGGTCGCGGATAAGTTGAGATTCAGAGAAGGTGTGTGGCCGCGGTTTGACCGCGACCGCGGCAGAGGCGGAAGAGTTCAGGGACTTAAGTGCAAAACACGGGATTTTTAGCCCAAAACCCAATTTTAAATACTAGACTTCGCCCAAAGGAGGTAGGATTTGTATTGGAGAATATTTTTTTAGCAAGGAAAACAATTGCGAGAGATCACCCAAAACATCTTTCTTCTTTTCTTTGATTTTTCTTGCAAGTTTTATGATGAATATTGTTTTAGTTTGTTTACCCATAGTTATGAGTAGCTAAATCCTTTGTCTAAGGTTTTGATGGAACCTATTGGGGGATGAACTTCTTGTTTATGTGAATACAAATTGCTAGTTCCAATCTCTATTTGTTCAACTATGTGTTTGTTGTAGTTAATTGACAGGATCCTCAATTAGCTGTGCCTATTTAGTGTGCATAACTCGGGAGACAGTGCATATTTAGGTAATTGTTGAACAACACCACTCTCAAAGTATATGAGGGATCAATAACCGAGGGTTTAAAGGCGGGATTAGGGATAACGAAGCCTTGGGTGTAATCTAAAGTGAATTGTGTTAAATAAAGCAAGCTAGTGTATCTCGGGAGAGTGCAACTAGTAAATTACTGTGATTACTCGGGAGAGATTTACGGTAAGAAGAGCGTTCATGATTAATAGAGATGTGTTGGTAAATTTGTATGAAGCATAAACAGAAGGAATTCCATCAATAGGGGAAATCATTACCTTAGCACTTTCTCATTATTGTTTACAGCTTAGCATCTTTAATTTGTAGCTATTAGTTACTGTTGATCTTAGTTATTAAAAACACCATCAACTGTGATTCTCAACGTTTGGGAAATTGATTCTAAAGAGTTTAGTAGGTCTAAAGATAGTGATTGATAGGTTAGTTCTCTGTGGATTCGACTCTGGGCACAATACTCAGGTTATATTTGCAACGTCCGCATTGTCCTTTTTATAAGGCGTAGTTGGGCGTGATCACTCATATTTCACATTTTGGACTTGAGAGATCGGTGTGAGGAAAATTTTCGGGAGATTTTTAGAGAGATTATTGGGTAAGAATTCCTAACTCGATTTTGGTTAAATTACTCGAATCTATCGTTGTTTTTATCATGTAATTAGTGGTTTAAGTTGGAAAATAGGGAAAAAAAGTGTGAAAACTTCTTAGGCTTAAATTTGGGATTATGAAAGGCGATTTGAGTAATTCTTATAAGGTTGGACTCATTATCGAATGGGTATTCGAATTTTGTAATTTGGGTCGGGTTCCAAGACGCGAGCCCAGATTGACTTTTTGAGTTGACTTTTTAATTTTTCATAAAGATCGTGATTTCATTGTTCGAATTAGTTTCCTATAGTTTATATTTATAGTATGAAATTGTTTTGGCTAGATTCGAGCCATTCAGAATTGGATAATCGAGGGAAAGGCCTCCTAATGGATTGATTTTGTGTGATTTGAGGTAAGTGGCTTGCCTAACCTTGTGTGGGAGAATTACCTGTAGAAATTGTGTTGATTGTGATAATTATGATATGTGAAAGCCGTGTACGCAAGGTGACGAGTGTGTACATGGGCTAAATGTGGAAATTTCCAGTTAGCTATGTAAATTTCTTTTCATGCCTTAGTTGAGTTTCCTTAACATGTTATAGTCATCATCTCTAGTTTATTCTCACATGTCTACTTGTCTTATCTCTTACTTGCTATTTGCTCTATGATAATAGGTGAATTTAACTATAATTAGGCCCTAAAGAACCACCTTCTTGTATAGTTTTGATGATAAAAGTGATAACAAAATGCTCTGATTATTGCTTTTCATGCTTTGCAGGTGATATATGACAAGAGAAGGCTATGGAGTACTTTTGGGATCAAATATGGAGAAAAAGAGGCCAATCGTAAAATTCTGCCAAGTGAACAACGCGAAGCAGCTCAAGCCAGGCCTGAAGAAGGACTGCCGCGGTTCCACCGCGACCGCAGCAGAACCGCGGTAGAAGACTGTCGCGGACAAGTTGAGATTCAGAGAAGGTGTGTGGCCGCAGTTTGACCGCGACCGCGGCAGAGGCGGAAAAGTTCAGGGACTTAAGTGCAAAACACGGGATTTTTAGCCCAAAACCCTATTTTAAACACGAGACTTCGCCCAAAGGAGGCAGGGATAGATTTAGAGATTTTTTTGGAAGGAAAACAATTGTGAGAGATCACCCAAATTATCATATCTTCTTCTTCTTTAATTTTTCTTGCAATTTTCATGATGAACATTATTCTAGTTTATTTACCCATAGTTATGAGTAGCTAAATCTTTTGTCTAAGGTTTTGATGGAACCTATTGAGGGATGAACTTCTTGTTTATGTGAATACAGTTTGCTAGTTTAATTTCTATTTGTTCAACTACGTGTTTGTTGTAGTTAATTGACAGGATCCTCAATTAGCTGTGCCTATTTAGTGTGCATAACTCGGGAGAGAGTGCATATTTAGGTGAATGTTGAACAACACCACTCCCAAAGTATAAGAGGGATCTATAACTGCGGGTTTAAAGGCGGGATTAGGAATAACAAAGCCTTGGGTGCAATCTAAAGTGAGCTGTAATAAACAAAGTCAGCTAGCGTATCTAGGGAGAGTGCGTCTAGTAAATTATCGCGATTACTCGGGAGTGATTTACGGTAAGAAGAGCGTTCATGATTGATAGAATGTGTTGGTGAATTTGTATGAAACATAAACAGAAGGAATTCCATCAATAGGGAAAATCAGTACCTTAGCGCTTTCTCATTATTGTTTACAGCTTAGCATCTTTAATTTGCAGCTATTAGTTACTGTTAATCTTAGTTATTAAAAACACCATCAACTGTGATTCTCAACGTTTGGGAAATTGATTCTAAAGAGTTTAGTAGGTCTAAAGATAGTGATTGATAGGTTAGTTCTCTGTGGATTCGACTCTGGGCACAATACTCAGGTTATATTTGCAACGTCCGCATTGTCCTTTTTATAAGGCATAGTTGGGCGTGATCACTATACATGTTTGGTTGAAGTTCTTGCTTCCTTTATTCCGTATGCATTATTGAACTATTACTCTTTACTTGACGTTGCTATTCTTAGAATATCTTGTTGTTGAAATTAGTATTGAGATATAAAGGGCATGATTCACATTGAGGCAAAATGTTAAATTGTGAAAAACCATTCTGTTTAGTTGTTCATTCCAATTGTTATTGTAGAGACCTTGTGTATATTGTGGCAGGGCCGTGGGCTCCTTATTGTGAAATTCTATTATTGTTTGATTTCTCTGGCAAATTGTGATATTGGGTACTTGAGGTGCGATTTGTGATAAGTTGTGATATTGATACGCATGCGGTGGTATAAGGTTTGGGGTTGAAACGCATATGGTGAAATAAGGTGGGCTTGATACGCGTGGCTAATAGGGGAACTACTAGAAGTTGTACAGTGTGATAAGGTGGGCTAAAACGCGGGATGCTATTTCGGGAAAAATAATTTTTAAAACTAAATGTAAAGGCTCCCGCGGTAATATAAGGAAAGATTGTGAGTTATTCTTGTGATTTGGGACTACGAGGCGGTACCTCAGTAGTGCCCCTTGTTGCTCTTTATTTATTTGCTATATTTGACTGTGGTTGTTGGTTTCAAGGCATAATTATGTTTGTGTTCATTATCAAACTTCATCAAATGCATCAAGCAACAGAAATTAATTAGAATTAAGAGGACAACAAGGAAGAAGATGATCGTCCAAAGAGGCCAAAGTTATCGGAGAGGATCTTTTATAAATATTATAACCATTTAAAAAAATTACATTTTCAACATTATTATCAGCCGTATGAGACAAAAAGAATTTGGTACTCATGATGACACAAGAAAGAACCTATTTTCGCTCAAAAGTAAAAGAATGCAGAGGTATGGAAAGTAGGGTCATAGGTATTTGACAAGGTGCGACAAATTAAAGTATTGGATTCATTAATATGAATTGGCCTACGTTGTCTAAAGCCGAGCACACAAGAAACCATGCCAAGTTACTCCTTGAATGAAGGACGAGGGAACCTTAATACCCGACCTGTTTACACTCTCTGCTGGGAAAATGTGTGTCTCTGTTCCTTGCATGTAGGCTTGTGCATGAAATTAGTCATGTAAAACCCACATGACTCGCCATACCACTGATAAAATATTGTTATGTTTTGCCTTCTCGAATACTGATGAATGCATATAAGTTATACTTACAGATAATTGGTAAAATTTTACGATGTTAATGTAATTTAATCAGTTATAATAAGTTTTTTTTATCAGTTATAATATGTTATTTCTTCATTTTCAGGCTACAATACTAGATATTAATGAAGAGACTTGCTATGATTGTAGGTTAATGATGTTTGGCTATAAATGTATATTTTTAATGCATTGTTTACCTTATATTTTAATTTTCATGATTAAATGTGTGACGTTTGAGCCTAATTGTGTCGTTTTATGTGTAAGATTATTGAAGGATGAAAATGCAAGAAGGTTGCACATATGGACGTCAAAAATACATAAAAAGAGCACCAAAAGGCAAAAAAAATTGGACCAGGCGCCAGAATGGGCGACGCCTGGTCCACTGCGAGGTCCGCGAGGCGTTATAGTAGGTGACGCCCACTCTGCAACGCGCCTCACACCGGGCCTCACGAGCTTTTGAGGATTGGTCCTTTCCTAGTCAGTGCATTAAATATTTTCTACATGCATGGATTTGGGCCTGGAGACTCCGACCCTAACCTATAAATACCCTAAATGTGATTAGTGAGGAGTTGGTCAATTTTGGAGGCAAGAAAGGGCAAAGAAACACGAACGGAACACGGAATTCATCATTCTTTCATGTTTCATCTAGTATTCATAGCTTTCATGTTTAAAAATAATATTTTAATTATTGTCATGAGCATGAGTGGCTAAGAACCTCATTATTTTTGGGTTATGGTTTTACATGAATGTTGATATTCAAAGATTGATTTGATGATTTAATTTGTTATATTGGGTTGTTTATTCATATCCTGAGCCTAATTATTTTACTGCCTAGCTAACAGTGAAATACTATATATGAGTCATGAGTTGAACTTGAAAGAGGTAGTTCTTGATTGCAATAGTCTTGAATAGAGCGCGACTTGAACCTAATCATTGGAGGATTGATTTGCGAATACGGATAAAAATATACCTATTTGCTGTACTTAGCCAATCATGTATGAAATTGTTAATGCGTTCTTTTTATCTCTAATTCATAATATATAGGGTTTAGAATAAATTGAATAGGCAAGTAGAAGTTGTCAAATTTCTACGAGTATTATTGTCCTTGCAGGTTAATAACCCAGATAAATTAATGAATCAAGTTGATTGAAGAATTCAACTAGATTGTTAGTTAACCATGACCCTGGAATATTATTTCTTACTGAATAAAATCTTCGTGCTAAGGGTGCTAATCAATTAGTTCTTCCTTTAATCGCAACTTTAGTTAGTAGAATCAATAAAACAAAAATTACCTTGAACTTTTTCTTGACTCGATACTGCTTGATTTAGTTGATAATTGAGCACAAGTTGTCGTGGGAATGATACTCTATTCACACTTTATTACTTGATTGACCGCATATACCGCGCGTGCGTTTGGCCGTAATAGTTAACTTGACACGATACTGTGATATATATATATATATATATATATATATATATATATATATATATATATATATATTCTGTCATTACACGTAATTTAAACTCATATTATTTACTTCTACAAATAATCCCAAAGTTTAGGCTGGAAAGAGAAAGCTTCATTTATTTTAAGGATGATTTTGTTGATATATACACCTAGCTAGCTTTTTCTTGTCATATGTATTCATCCTTTAATTAATTGTTTTCTAGCTAAATTTTTGTCAGACTAAAGTGTTTACTGTCTAAATCTGATGTTAGAGATCCACGTCTTGACGAAACAACACCATTAATCAAATCTACCCGTGTCCCAAAAATGTCTGAAAATGCTTCCCGTATTAAGCAAATAGATCAGCAACATGCCTGTTGATTATTACGATGTCTTTAAACTGTTCTGTTTTTGCTAGCCAAGAGGTAATTTTCCAAGTAGAAAGCTTAATGCCGAGAAATTTCTTTCTTTGGCATTTTCACCTTTTCTCCTGCTCTTTGTAGATCCTTTTCAAAGATAAAAGCGCAATACCCTCTTCGTTTCATTTATGTGGCGGTGTATGAATTTCTATAGCTAATCTTAAAATATTTGGAATCTTAAAAAACTTTAAAATATGTTTTAGGCATTTAATTTTTATGACCATAAAATCTTGTCATTACGAATGTAATAACAGTTTAAACTTAAATTATCTCTGTCTACGGATAAAATTGGTGGCACAGTTTCTCCGATTACCCGATGAGGAAACGAAGGTGAAGCACGGCTCGACATGATTATAATTGAGGCTCAAGGACCCCTTGTATCAAAAATCAGGAGGAATGAACGATGTATCTGGGTTCAGGCTCAATAAAATAACGGACCAAGACCAAGTATAGTTTCTGGACCTCTAGAAACGCGGAGAACAATTATGCATGACGAATAAGGGGCCGTAATATTCGCCTCAATCGGATATTACGGCGCGAATCCCGTCTGATATCAATTGCGGATCGATATTTACCGGGAAAAAAAAAGATTTTTACCTTATTTAGACTTGTACTAGGACTGGAATTTCTCTACTATATAAAGGGAAAGATTTCTTTTATTCTGACAAAGGGTGACACGCAAACAAAGCAATAAAAGTTTATTTTTGTCTTCTAGCTATCATTCAAGTATTCTTCATTTGTTTTCTTCTTTATTCGCGACCGAGCTTGTATCGAGGGTCCGAACGAGGACGAATTCCACTGTTCAACCTAAGATCAGCCTTGACCATTACATTGCGATTGGTTTGATCATTTGTTTGATCTTTAACTTATTTATCTGTCGTTCTTAATCATTCATATTGAATTAAATCACATATCTTTTATACTATGTACAAATTTAATTGTTACTCATTTTATGTTTGTTCTGTGAAGTTTTGATTCCAGGTTAACCAAAGGATGTCAAATCTCAGTCTGCTCACTTGAACGTTGACGCTAAGTCGGGCCATCATGGTGGGAATAATGACGTAATTCCTAGCAATGATATGCCTCCTATCGATCCCAATGGTGTCCCAGCCGCCAACTCGGTTGACGCTAACTCGCAGGTGGCCATTAACATCAATCTGCCTACCAACACCGAAAATAGCGTTCGTAGAGGACCTCGGCCAGCAGCTCGAGAGGCGCCCAAAGGTGATGCTGATGGGTGAGCATGTAGTTGATCTTCGAAATGTTGCAGGCTCAGCAAGCGGCAATAGCACAATTGCAGAACCAAAGCCACGCCCCTAACAGGGTAAAACCTGAGCAGTCCCAGGAAAGTACTCTGAGGGATGAACACGTTGCCGCAGAACTGGGTGAATTCAGGCCCGGGGAAATTTCTGAGGTGATGAAGATGCTCGAAGCATTGACAAAATGGGTGGAGTCAGGCGAGAAAAAGATTGAGTCCATCGACAAGAAAGTGGAAACGTACAACTCCAGGGTCGATCAGATCCCGGGAGCGCCTCCAATATTAAAGGGATCGAACTCCAAAAAGTTTATTCAGAAGCCTTTCCCTCCGAGCGCGACACCGAAGCCGATCCCGAAGAGGTTTCAAATGCCCAACACTTTTAAGTATAATAGGACCACGAATCCAAATGAACATGTAACCTCTGATACATGCGCGATCAAAGGGAATGACTTGGAAGATGAAGAAATCGAGTCGGTGTTGCTGAAAAAATTTGGGGAAACCTTGTCCAAGGGAGAAATGATATGGTATCACAACTTGCTTCTTGATTCTATCGACTCGTTTGCTATGCGTTCGTGAACGTCCATGCTAGAGCCATCAAGGTCGAGACCAGGAAGTCAGACCTTTTCAAGGTCAAACAGTAGGATAACGAGATTCTCAGGGAGTTCGTGTCGAGGTTCGAGATAGAACGGATGGATCTTCCACCAGTTGTGGATGATTGGGCCGTTCAGGAATTTACCCAAGGGCTCAACCCCCAAAGTTCTGTGGCCTCTCAACAACTAAAGAAAAATTTGGTGTAGTACCTAGAGGTCACCCAGACCAACGTACACAACTAATATCAATCGAAGATTAGTGTCGAAGACGACCAACTCGGGGCCCCTTCGGGATCTGCCCCATCAGAACCGATGATAGGTCTAAGAGAACCATTGCTCAGGAGCCGAGGCCAGTCCAAGATCGATATCAACTATACAACGTGGATCAGAGGGGAAGCGGATTTGGGCGCCAAAGAATGAAAAGAGGAATGATCGAGGACCGAGCGGCCGAGGCCTGATGAGCAAGAGCGGGTTTGACAGGTCGATCATGAGTAGGGAGGCACCAAGATGACCGGCGTATAATTTCAATGGACGCTACAAGCATAATATCAACCATAGGGCGCATCAAAGAGACTAAGTGGCCCCGACCATTGCAGTCCGACCCTGCCCAGAGAGATTCTAATTTTATATGTATGTACTATGGTACTCATAGTGATAGGACTGAAGATTGCCGAAAGTTAAGAGAAGAAGTTTCTCGATTGTTCAACAATGGGCACCTTTAATAATTCTTAATCAAGCAAGCTAAAAACCACTTCAGAAACAAGGACGCCAACAGATCGAACAACAGGAGCCTCGACACGTAATGAACATGATCATTGGGGAAGTTAATGTCCCCCAAGGTCCGATGATAAAACACACCAAAGTTGCTATCACGAGAGAAAAATACATCCGGGATTACGTCCCAAAAGGAGCTATCTCGTTCAGTGACGAGGACGCCGAGGGCATCGTACAGCCTTACAACGACCATTGGTAATATCTGTACTTATCAATAAATCCCAGGTTAAACGTGTGTTTATTGATCTAGGTAGCTCGGCCAATATCATTAGATCGAGGGTCATAAAGCAACTGGGGTTACATATTCAAATCGTATCGGCGGTCCGGGTATCGAATGGATTCAACATGGCGTGCAAGACCACGAAAGGTGAGATAACTTTACCAATAAACATTGTTGGGACCACCTAAGAAACAAAGTTCTACATGATCGAAGGGGATACGAGGTACAACACCTTGTTCGGAAAGCCATGGGTTCACAATATGAGAGCGGCGCCTTCGACCTTATACCAGGAACTCAGTTTCCTACTCCGGGAGGAACCAAAATAGTCTACAGAGAATAGTTGGCCGCAAGGAAAATGTTCTCTATCGATGAAGTAATCCCGGTGCCCGCGGTTTTGACATTAAAGAGCGTGGAACCAACCAAAAAAGAAGAAACTAAATAGCAATCAATGATATTGGACTCAACCGAGCCGAAAAAAATAGAAAGATCATGGAGCGGATGAAGAGGATGATTACAACGTCCCGAGATCTTTCATAGCAATCGATGATACTGACGCCACCGAATCGACAATCGAGGAGTTGGATCAAGTTATATTGACTGAACACCTACTGGATCGAAAGGTATACCTGGGCACGGGGTTAACCCCTGAGCTCAGAAAAAACTAATTGATTTTCTTAAAGCTAATGCTAATAATTTTTCCTGGTCCCATCTAGACATGACAGGGATCCAACCGGAGGTAACCACTCATAATTGAGCTTGGATCCGAAGTTCCATCCAGTTAAGCAGAAGAAAAGGCCACATTCCGAGATCAAACACAAATTCATCAAGGACGAGGTATCTAACTTCTAAAAATAGGTTCTATCCGAGAAGTTAAATACCCTGCTTGGTTAGCAAACGTAGTAGTCCTTCCTAAAAAAGGAAATAAACTTAGAATGTGTGTAGACTATAAGGATCAAAACAAGGCGTTCCCAAAGAATTTTTCCCCTTGCCTAACATCAATCAAATGGTCAACGCAACAACCGGACACGAGACACTTAGTTTTCTCGATGCCTATTCCGGGAACAACCAAATTCGGATGAACCTGGGCAATCAAGAAAAGACTCCTTCTATACTCAAGTTCGGCACCTACTGCTATAACGTAATGCCGTTCGGATTAGAAAATGTCGGTGCCACATACCAAGGCCTAGTCAACTAGATGTTCGAAGAACAAATAGGGGAATCAATGGATGTTTATATTGACGATATATTGGTTAAGTCCTTGCTAGCAGAGGACCATTTAAAATATTTGCAGGAAACCTTCGACATATTGAGAAATTTCAACATGAAGCTAAACCCGGAGAAGTGCGCGTCAACCCGGACAAAATAAAGGCCATAGAGGACATCACCGTAGTGGACAAAGTCAAGGCAGTGCAAAGACTGACCAGGTGGATAACCGCGTTGGGCCAGTTCATCTTGAGATCGTCAGATAAGAGTCATCAATTCTTCTTACTATTAAAAAAGAAAAAAAAAATTCTCTTGGACTCCAGAATGCCAGAAAGCTTTGGACGGACTCAAGCGGCACCTATAGATCCCACCCTTGTTGCACACTCCGAAGGCGAACGAACAGATGTACCTCTACTTGGCGGTTTTCGAGGTGACGGTAAGTGGTGTCCTGGTCCAGGTAGGAGAAGGTACGCAACTTTCTATTTATTATGTCAGTAGAACCCTAGTCGATGGCAAAAAATGGAACCTCACCTAGAAAAATTAGCGCTCGCCTTACTAAGCACTTCTAGGAAATTAAAACCGTACTTTCAATGCTACCCCATATATGTCGTCACTCCTATCCACTAAGGAATGCCATGCACAAACCCGAGCTCTCGGGCTGGTTGGTCGAATAGGCCGTAGAAATTAGCGGGTATGATATCGAGTATAAACACCGGACTGCCATAAAATCTCAAATTTTGGCAAACTTTGTGGTTGACTTCACGCTGGCTTTGATACCTGAGGTCGAAAAGGAGATACTACTCACTTGGGGTATTAACTCGGGGATCTAGACCCTATTCACAGACGGTGCCTCAAACACGAAGGGGTCTGGGCTCAATATCGTATTGAAACCACCTACGGGTAACATAATTAGGCAGTCTATTAGAACTGTTAAATTGACTAACAACGAAGCCAGGTATGAGGCTATGATTGCCGGTCTAGAATTGGCTAAGAGCCTGGGGGGCGAAGTGATCGAAGCTAAATATGACTCCCTCCTCATGATAAATCAAGTCAACGGAATGTTCAAAGTAAAGGAGGAACGGATTCAGAGGTACTTGGACAAGTTGCAGGTGACCTTACACCAATTCAAGGAATGGACTCTACAGTGCGTGCCTAGGGATCAAAATTGTAAGGCCGATGCACTAGGCAACTTGGAGTTGTCTGTCGACTCCGATGAATTCGACTCGAGGGCAGTGGTGCAACTGATGAACTCAGTGGTAGAAGAAGGTCATGCCGAGGTAAACTCAAGAAGTTTGAATCGGTATTGGAGAAACAAATACATAGACTACCTGAAGACAGGAAAATTGTCATCGAATCCCAAGGAATCAAAAGCCCTGCGCACCAAAGCTGCCAGGTTCAGCTTAGTCGAGGGGAAATTGTTCAGAAGATCCTTCTTCGGCCCACTAGCTGCTTGGGTCCAGGAGACAATGAATACGCTACAAGAGAGTTCCACGAGGGCACTTACGGGAACCACTCCGGAGCAGAATCCCTGGTTCAGAAGTTAATCAGAGTCAGTTACTACTAGAATGAAATAGAAAAAGATGCGAAAGACTTAGTACGGAAATGCAACGAATGTCAAAGACACGCCCCAATGATTCATCGATCGGGAGAAGAGTTTCATCCGGTCATGTCGCTACGGCCGTTTATGAAATGGGGGATAGACATCGTCGGTCCTATGCCTTGGGCGCTCGGTAAAGCCCAGTACATACTACTCATTACCGATTACTTTTCCAAGTGAGTCGAAGCTCAGGTGTGCGAGAAGGTCCAGGAGAAAGAGGTCATCAACTTCATCTGGGATCACATAATATGTGGATTTAGGATACCGGCCGATATCATTTGTGACAATGGAAAACAATTCATCGGCAGGAAGGTAAGTAGTTTTTTCGAAGACCACAAAACCAAAAAGATATTATCAACACCTTATCACCCTAATGGGAACAGACAAGCAGAATTGACGAACAAAACTATACTCTAAAACTTGAAGAAGAGACTGACCGATTCGAAAGTAAAGTAGAAGGAAATCTTGCTCAAAGTCTTGTGGGCATATCAAATGACTTCGAAGTCGAGTACCGGAGCGGCCCTGTTCTCTCTATTCTACAGTGCGGAAGCCTTGATCCTAGTCTAAGTGGGGGAATCGAACCTCAGTTTCCAATATGCTACCAAAATGTCAAACGGCAAGGCCATGACTACGAGTCTGGACTTATTGGATGAAAGGTGGGAAGCCACCCTGGTCCGGTTGGCCGCCCAAAAGCAGCAAGTAGGAAAGTACTACGACAGAAGAGCTAACCTTCGACATTTTCAAGTCAATAACTTGGTGTTAAGGAAAGCAACGCTACATACCAGGAGCTCAAACGACAAGAAACTAGGCCCAAATTAGGAAGGACCATATAGAATTGCCGGAATAACCGGGAAATGTTCATATAAACTCGAGTCGGGAAACGGTGTACAACTACCAAACAACTGGAATGTGTCACACATAAAACGGTACTACTTCTAAGGTACGAGAAAAATTCCCCTTTGAAATCTGTTATGTTACAGACTAACTTGTGCAGGTACTCGGTCGGGGGTAAATGTGACTATTATGTCTGAAAGCACGTGTTGTACTCTTTTTTCCTTGAACCAATTTTTCCTGAGGTGAGTTTTACGGCAAGATTTTTAACGAGGCAACAGTAAAACATGATACTTTAGTTTCAAAGGTCAACCTAAAGCCAAAGTCGCTGATCACCTACACTGGATCAACAGTATTCGAGCCCTCACAAATTCGATCTCAAATACTAGGGGCCATTACCCCCTAAGTTAGGATCCTTACAAGGTGTTATTACTTAATGTGAATAGCCAAGTCTTGGTAATTAGGATTCATTTTAAGGATCAAACGGTCAAACGAACCGTACCCGTGTAGCCTACTCTTGCCATGCCATAAGGTTTACACGCATCCGATTATGTACTCTACATACAAAGCAATGAAAGAAATTTGCCTTTTATATATTATCACTATGCAGTTTGCACTATAGATGCATTCGTTGAATCACTTAGAACGAACAGCCGATCCTAAATCCTAGAGCCCACGGGTTACCTCGACTCGGGGACTGTCGTCTGATAAAAAATCGTATGGCCTGGGCTATTGAATCCTGGAGGCACCAAGCTTATTAGGCAGGACCTGATCATGAAAAGCTACACCAACCTAAAACGGCTCGGAGAGGTCCAATTCCGTACTCAGAAAGTAAGGCCCTTACGTATGATTAAAACCTATTAAAGGGTTACCCTCAGCAAACACCGTCATGTATGACTAAAACATTCATGTATCTTAAAGGCCTTCAATTTTATCAAAATTTCAAAGCCACGAACAACTCGGAGTTACAATCGAAACCGGGCCTCATTCGGGCTTTCGGGGAATGGATGCTCCAGATCACGTCTAATTCTATGCTGAGGCATTAAGTTCAATCCATAAACAAAAAATTTCAAATAGATGCTTAAAAGTAAAAGATACAGTGTTGCCGAAGGAAAAATTGTATATATATTCCAAAAGGAATTTACAAAGGCACGATAAAATGGCCTCAAAATAAACAAAAAAAGAAAATATACAAAGGGAAAAAGAGCTAAGGCTTCTCCGCCTAATCTTCATCGGAGTTCAACTCAGCACCGGAACATTCGGGACCTTCGGGCTCATAAATCTCTTTTGCCTCGGCCTCAAGCCTCTTGGCCTTTTCAATTTCGGCTAACAGATTAAATCCCCGGACGTTAATCTCCTCGAGGGTCTCCCTCTGGGACAGCCGCTTTACATACTCGGCCTTCATTAATAAACGGGCCTCGGCTATCTCCATATCAGTTTTATACTGGGCCATCATTTCTTCAACGTCGGAGGAATCAATCGAGGTTGCATCTAACTTGGACTTCAGCACAGTATATTCCCGATTGAGGTCGTCCTGTTCTGAGACGGCTAAATCCAGTTGTGCCCTAAGCTCGTCATTTAGCCGAGACCACTTGTCGGCTTTATCTCTTTGCCACCCGAAGCTGGTCATTGACAAACGATAACTCCTCTTTTGTAGCCTCCTTTTTCCGAGGCCAGAAGGTCCATCATGCTCCTCAACGTCTCGACAGAAGTGCTAAGCTCGTTCATCTCGGCCCGGAGTTGGTCAATCAGGTCGATCTTCTCTTGGACCTGCGAGGTCGCGTCATTAGTCACTATGCGTAACTTCTCATTTTAACCTCAAAAATACTTACCTTCTCGACCAGGTCGGCGGAGCCTCCTTTTGAGCTTTTTCCAGCTCGGCTCGAAGAATAGGGAGGTCTTTGAGGGCCTCATCTTTTTGCACACTGAGAACCCTATACATGTCCTTCTGCAGGACTTGCTCTTTGAGCTCGAACTTGAGCTGGCTGACTTCCATTCGAGACCGAAGGAAGCTTTCATGGTAGAGCACCGAAGCCTAAAAAACAAAACGATAAGGTCAAGAGGACATGCTAAAGTTAGATAACATGCACGAAGGGCACAAGGAGGGGGAAACTTACCCGGTTCAGTTCCTGTTGTGCCTCATTGAAGATGTTCGATGTGCCCACTTCATTCATCTTCGCCTGGTCCTCTCCGATCACCAGGAAACGAAGATAGTTGGCCATGCCCAACAGAGCAGATAACACCCAGGTGTCCGCCGAGATAGTGAACACGACCGTTCTTTTACGGTTGGGATCCACGCTCGGTGCAGGGAACTACCTCACCAACTTCGGGCTCGAGCTCGGCTCGCTTGCCCCTGATGACCGGTCCTTTTTTTGGATCTCCAGGTGACCAAACTTGGAATAATCCTAACGCGCCCATGTCCACACCATCAAAGAACATGTTGAGGGCCTCATCTGCACCCCGTACTGTCTCGTTTGACTTCTGTTATTAGCCTAAGCCTCTTCAAACATAGACTCTGTATGAGACGGTAACTCTGCGATGTCAATGACACCGACTATTTTCTTCGGGCCAGGGATAGTTTCTCGGGAGGTCGTAGCCTCTAATTTTCCTTCTAGCTCTCGAGCTAAAGAGGGATTGGCCTCTTGACCGCCTTCCCCGGTTACCACCTATTCTTCTTCGTCAATTATCGGCCCATGAGCGACGAACTCTAGTTCATCGTCTTCAGGGTAGTCCCTGAGTCGGTAGAGGGAGTCGAGGTCCGATACCCTTGCTTGGATACTCTTCTTGTTGTGTTTCCAAACTCGGACAGTTACCCTCTTCTTCTTAGCGTCGACGTCCGAGGAGCCAAAAGATTTCCTCTTTTTCTCCTCCTGTGCAGCAACTCCGGGCTATCCCGAAGCAGAGGGTTTAGCAAGTGAGGACGGAGCCTCATCCTCGTCCAATGGCCGAAGCTCAGTGGTCTTGGGCAAACTTGTAAAAGAAAAGGAACTTAGTAGAAATGAAGGTTGAGTATGAAAGTAGACTTGTTCAGAAGGAGCACTCACCATGGGAGCGGGTCCGATCGAGGACGAACTCCACTGTTCAACCTAAGATCAGGCCCGACCATCACATTGCGATTGGTTTGATCAATTATTTTATCTTTAACTTATTTATTTGTTTTTATTAATAATGTATTGAATTAAATCACATATCCTTCAAACCGCGTACAAATTTAATTGTTACTCATTTTTTAGGGTAAACACTCTTCAATATAGAAATGTGTTACTTTTAAATAAATAATGCCACATAAAATAGAATGGAGGAAGTATTTAATTATTCCGCCTGAAAAGAACAAGTACTTGGCCCACATGCCCATAAACTAGCATCAATGTTTCCATTTGATGTTCAATTTGTCTACGGAATTTAACAACCGCCCAGAATCTCAGATTTGCAAGATTTAGTATGAAAAGAACCTATTTTTAGATAATAAGTGGAAGTATATCAAGTAATATAATGTTGTCTTTATTTCAGGCACATGCATAGATTCTACTTAAACATGGAGATAACCAAAAAGGATCCTACTTGGATATTTGATATTAAGATTTCAGTTGTTCTCATCTCTAGCGGCGGATGCAGCCTAATGGAGCAGGGTTTATATGAATCCAATATTTTTGACATAACGTATAAATTTATATAAAAATTCGTTAAGTTACAATAAATAGTAGGTCAGAGCCTATAATTCTAAAAAATAGTAGGTTCGATGCTAAAAATATCTTAAAGGTTAAATTCGTAGAGTTTAAATTGGATCCGGGCTCTGCTCATCTCCTGCCACCAACCTCATTATAGAAATGTAAATGACCAAAATATATTAGCTTCATGTCATGGAGATTTATATATAAAAGATATAACGATTAGAGATCCTTTTATTTTTTTCAATGCTAGTCTATATATTATTGTTCTTTCTATACTAGTGTATAAATCAGTTGTGGACCGAAAAAATACAGTTTTTCTTTCTTATAATTCTTAACAAGTTTTCAACCCATGATTAGATTTAAAAATCTATCTATATAGAATAGGAGAAGCAAAACCACTATATTAAGACAAGTGTCTTAACCACAAAAAGCCAAGTGGCATTGTTAAGACAAAATAAACTACTTTTCTAACTAACTTTTTATTGAATTTTAAATTTTGAATTAATTGGTTACACTACTTGAATTAATAAATACAGATATCTTAATTATCAATAAAAAACGAAAATACAAAAAATATTCTANAAAGAGAGAGCTTGTTTTTAAGGAAGACGGACAGGAATACGCTCAAGTTCTTCGTATGCTCGGTAATGGGCGTTGTGAAGCTATGTGTATCGATGGTACAAAACGTCTTTGTCACATACGTGGTAAGATGCATAAGAAGGTTTGGATCGCCGCCGGTGATATCATCCTTGTTGGCCTCCGTGATTATCAGGCAAGATCCTAATTTTTCTCTTTTATTCAAGCTTCATTGACTCTATTAATTAACTGAGATTTTTTTCCTTTATTTCTCACATCCTTTTTTTCCTATTAAAAATTGAGATTTTTGATGGACCAGAATGGAGCCAAAAAAATATAGAGGATCGGCTAGTTCAGGATTGAGCTAAAGTTAATGATTGATTAATTGAATAGCCGTGATTTTGCTTTTCCCTTGCTGTCTGTGTGTTTTATGTATTTGTCTATGGAACTTTCAGTTTCTAAAGGTTGTGACTTTCTCTACCAAAAAGAAAAGGAAAGGAAAAAGAATGAGTAGATGGTTCATATTTCTTGTTCGTTCAATGATTGTTAGATTTTGATAACCTTAATAATAACGCATGATGTGCACTATTGCAGTTTGTGTATTTGATAATTAAGTGTCATCAGAGTATAAATATACAATTTTATTTTTGTTTGCTTGTGTGTGGTCATTTGAGTGTCATGAGTATTGGGCTTAGTTCAAGTTGCAAAGGTTGAGGGGACTTGTGTCTTTAGGACCTACAGGTTTGAGCCCTGTGCCATGCGAACTGAGCTNAATTTAAATTTATTAAAGTAATACGATCTAATATGTTCAAACAAGCCCGATTAGGATTTAATTTAAATAATATTGTTTAATACCGACCACGCATCGCGCGGGTACGACTACTAGTATTGCCTAATAATCAGATTCAGGCCAAATAATTATCCGATTTCATACTTCAAATTCTTCGGTAACCGATATGTCATAGTTGTAACTACTAATTCAAAACGGATGACAGCAACGAAAGGTATAAAAGTTCGATTGCTAAACTAGATTCATGAAGATCTTGTACCAAAAAACAAAAAAAAAAAAAGCAATTATTCCCTCCACTTCCTTTTATGTGATTATATTTTATTGACTAAGAAAGAAAAGAAAAAATTGAAATTTGTGACGTTAAACATATCATAAAATTTAATCAGTATGTGTAGCCATAAAATTAATTAGGTTGTCGCTAAGGGTAAAATAAAACATTTAAATTAGATTATTTTTTTTAAATTTAGAAAGTTATCATTCTTAATTAGACATACTAAAAGGAACATAGGTATATAAACTGAAAAGGAGGGAGTAATACTTTCTTAATCATGCTCCCCCTGAAGTTAATCCACATTCCATGACGTATTCGTAGGATACGATAGCTGGGAAAACAAAAAAGTTTTTAGCACTCTTTACTTGCAACTTGCAAGTATATCTATTAAGAAATACACTAAATATAAATAAATATTTTACTATAAATTTAGTTATTATTATTTATTAATCTGAGATTGTTGTAGGAACTCATAAACTTTTAATTCTGAATCCAAAGTAGCATAGCAAAGTAAATTATTCACCCTTTATCGACTCATCTTTTTTTTTTTTTTTTCTTCCTTTTTTGGTCTAGGAGACATGGTTAGGGTTTTTCCTTTATCCCATTTTCACGACCACTAAAGGAGAACTTTTGGACAATAACACATCCTTCAAACCAGCTGCTATGGACCCAAACACATTTGTCTGTTGACTCTATTTTGTATCCTGCTACCGTATGGTCGTCAATGTAATACCCGGATTCAATAACTTAAAAATGAATCAAATAGACATGCGTCGACAGAACAATCCATTTAATATCAATACTGATCATCACCACCATGTGATATAAATAATTCATTTATCTCAAGAAAATTTATGAGATTATGGAACTAGTTGAACATTTCGACAAGATTTGATGCGGATTTACAAAATACTGAAAAAGCACTTCTCGTCCATCAAATGGACCGAGTGCACCTTCTACATTAAAAATATAAAACACAAAGTGTTACTATGATACAAAAGGATTTTGGGATCAAACTCAACATCTAAACGTTGAGATAAAAAATCATCTAGACAAGGCATGGACGGGGCTAGCGTTCTAGCTATGGGTTGGCAAAACCCAATAATTTTAGCCGAGATCCTATATTTATGTTAAGAACTCCATCCGTATAAACAATATACACAGAAACCGTAAATTCAAGATTCTAAATCCGCCTCTGAGACAAGAAAAGGAAATGTTCAGACATGATTAACGTTCTCTTTGACGGCCGTCATTAAACGATAGTCGAAAAACCCACTTGGAGAATGACTTCTTCTTTGAACTCAAACTTGACTGGTGGTGATTTTGGTTGTTGTTATTGGTAGAATCAACAAAAGCCTTCAAACGTTGTATGGCAAGGTTTAGCGCATCTTCGGACATGTTAGCGAAACATGCACGAAACCAGCCCGGTTCTGTACAATGGCACGAGGATCCAGGGGAAATATTCAGTCCAACGTCGTACACTATTTTCTTCCATAATTCTATTTCTGCATCAAAAGCATTTGATCTTAAGAGATGTCTCATGTCAACCCAACAAAACAAGCCAGCATTGCTATCAAGGCAGCTAATTCCAGTATTTTGAAGACCTCGAACTAGCATTTCATGTCTTTTCTTGAGCCTCTTTTGATTTTCAGAGATATACATTTTTGTGAATTTTTTGTCAGAGAGCATGGCCGAGAGAAGGTACTGAGTTTGGGATGAAATTAATCCGAAACTGGACATTTTGGTGGCGGCGGCGACAACTAATTCGTCGTTGGAATAAATGGCACCAATTCGAAATCCTGGAAGACCTAAATCTTTTGAAAGGCTATAGACAATGTGAACTCGATCCCATACTTCGGTATTCATGTAGTTGTTTTCTGTTAGTACCTCCATGACACTAACAAAGCTAGGCGAGTTAAAAACAGCGCCCGAATAGATTTCGTCACTAATGAGATGGATGTTTTTTGTAGAAATGAAGGTTAAAAGGAGTTGAATTTCTTGTTTGCTCAATGTTGTGCCCAATGGGTTTGAAGGGTTTGTCACAAGAACTCCTTTCACTTTAAGGTTTCGTGTTTTGGCTTCTTGGTAAGCTTCTTCAAGAGCGGATTCTGTTATTCTAAAGCCATTTGAACTTGTGCATTGTATTGGCACAATCTCAGCCCCCGTTCTCCATTTTAGATCTCTATCAAATCTGCATTACACAATGCAATAATACCATAATTAGTAAAGAACATAGTTTTCATTTTAGCAAAAGAGATGTTAATACATTAGTTAGTAGTATAGTAAAATCTACGTTAGAAGCAAAAGGATTAACGTAACGTACCCAGGGTAGTATGGAGTGGGAAGGAGAAAAGCATCGCCATGGTCGGCAAGACAAAACATGAGTGTCTCATTTGCAGAAGTAGCGCCGGCTGTTAGTACAAGCTTGTTTGAATCAAAGCTCACTTTGTTCCCTCTTATTTCTGCCATGAATTGAACCAATGCCTGCATATATGGTAAACATAACAATGTAAGACTATTATGTAAAAGATACATGCACACTAAATTAATGTAGTATTTAAATTAATTAGTGGAATATAGACGTACGTTTTTCAAAGCTGGTAGGCCGTGATAATCTTGAAATAGGGCAAGCTCTCTAAATATTGACTCTCCGTTTCTCTTAAATCCAGCTGCATCTGGGTTTTGAACAAGCCATGACTCTAACAAATCGAAAGAGAGCTGCACATGAAAACGTTCACGTAAATTCCAAGTCAAAACAAGAAGTAATTAAATGCATAAACCCGATAATCAGCAATGGGGAGAGGTGCGGTGCGCAGAGGCGGCTCAACACTACATGTGGCCTAAAGCGAAAATTTAAAAAGAGGCCTCAAAAGACATTCGAGGTTAAGAAATACTTTTTTATATCTAATCCTTTGATAATTTCATTAGCTTAAGATTCAAAAATTATCTAAAAAGCACTTAAAGAATAGAAGAAGATTCTACAAAATCATAGTTAGAAACAAAATTGATTCAAGTTGAAATGAGTTAGACAAATTAAGAAGTTGAGCCCATCCACCATGCGTGAGGTAACAAAAAAGAATAATAAAAAATACGAAAAAAATACAAAATTAATAATCTACAATTTTTAGTCTAAACTTTAAAAATTGACAACAAATGATTAAAACTAACTTATTTATTACTAATAATAAATACATAATTATTTATACTATATGTAATTATTTGACTAAATTTGGGGCCTTAATTTTATAGGGGCCTAGTGTTAATTACTGTTATCTAACCTGATTCTCTGCAAGACCCATCTGGATTATTCCTTTAGGATTCCGAGTTTCATCGTATGGGTTCTTCTCGTACTCTTGCCATCCTAGGAAGTATGAAGAATCTTGTCCGTGAGAGTTACACATGACTTTCTTCGATAGGAGCTTCATATTTTCTGATGTTTTTGTATTTGAGATCTCACAACTTCAAGCAAATGTGCCAAAAATAGAAGGCCAACAAAAATTATTTGGCCAAGCAAGTAACTAATAATTAAGCACTTGAAAAATATTTGTTTGAGAGACAAAATAGTAGTAGATGAAGGATGAAGGGTAGTATTTGAATGGTATGTTGCTATGTGCTAGATATCCGGGTGAGCTATATATATAGAGGAGTTTAGTAATGAAGAAACAACACATCAGCAATACTCACCATATTTTTCAAACTTTGACTCAGCCGTTTTTGTTTTTTGTTCGTTTATTATGAAACAATCAATTACTAGTAACTTAAGTACATGTGCCGGGATATGTATAATAATTTAACGCGCTTTTATATCGTTTTATTGAACGTTAGGGGACATTGGGGGTTCAATTGTCCCGGCTTGTCCAAGGGTTTAACGAGAAAGTGGAATTAATGTCCCCATCTATATATATTTTCCTATACTTGGTAAAAAAACCACTTGGAAAAAGATAATGTTGCCGATGTTTGTATGTTACTACAGTCAAACCTCTCTATAATAGCTTTGTTTCGAATATTTTTGGATGTTATAGCGAATTGCTGTTATAGAGAACATATATTATAACATAACATAAACGAAAAAGGGCTTGATATCTCCCTCTACTTTGTTTTATTGTTCAATCCTGTCCCCCGTTATACTTTCCGTCCAAATTTACCCCTACCGTCCATCAAAGTTCTATATTTGCCCCTATTTTAACGGTCGGGACACGTGGCACATTCTGAATACGGAAAAGGGCCTGATATATCCCTATACTTTATTTTATTGTTCAATCCTATCCCTCGTTATACTTTCCGTCCAAATTTACCCATGCCCTCCATCAAAGTTCTATATTTTCCCCTATTTTAATGGCCGGGACACGTGGCATATTTTAGGAGAAAGAACCAGTACAAAAACAAAAAAACTCCAAACCGCCTTAGAACCCATGACCCACATGCTCGTTTTTCCTCTCTTAATTTTTTTCCAAATTTCTCTTAAATAAAAACTTTTAATCCGTGTAAGAGATTATCATAGTCTGACAAAGAGATGAGGTTCAAAGACACAAGGTTCTGTCATCTCTTTGCTTGTTGCCACCATTTTTTTCTACTTCTATTTTCTTACTCCTCACTCCCTTACATTTTTTTCTTCATCTTGTTATCACTGAATGAAACTCCACCTTTGAAAACAAAACTGGTCGAAGTCGCCCACAATTCCTTGCATATGTATTTTCTTTCAATCTCATTGATTTAAGAAAAAATTGAAATAGGTGTGGCAGAAAATTTGAAACTTCAGACGGGCTTGATGGAATTCTTTCTCCGGCGATCTCAAAACAACGATAGGAGGTTGGGTCCAATTTCGAACAGTTCAATGAAGCTGGGGAAGTAATTTCTACGGCTAAAATAAATATAGTAAGATTTCATACATGCCCAAGTACTCAAGACCATTCACGAAATCACGCCGGCGCCGGAAATTGTGTCTTTGAACCTCATCTCTTTATCAGACTAAGATAATCTCTTACACGGATTAAAAGTTTTTATTTAAGAGAAGTTTGGAAAAAAATTAAGAGAGGAAAAACGAGCATGCGGGTCATGGGTTCTAGGGCGGTTTGGAGTTTTTTTGTTTTTGTACTGGTTCTTTCTCCTAAAATATGCCACGTGTCCCGGCCGTTAAAATAGAGGCAAATATAGAACTTTGATAGAGGGCATGGGTAAACTTGGACGGAAAGTATAACGAGGGATAGGATTGAATAATAAAATAATGTATAGGGATATATCAGGCCCTTTTCCGTATTCAGAATGTACCACGTGTCCCGGCCGTTAAAATATGGGCAAATATAGAACTTTGATGGACGGTAGGGGTAAATTTGGACGAAACGTATAACGGGGGACAGGATTGAACAATAAAACAAAGTAGAGGGATATATCAGGCCCTTTTCCGTAACATAAAAATTGATTCCGAAAAAGCTTGGTTTTATAGTGAAATGTGGTTATATAAGAATGCTATTATAGAGATGTCTGACTGTATTACTACTCTAGATTAACATAAGAAAAGTAATAGTAGTATTATTTTCTATTTTGTATAATATTATTACTAACTAAGAATAAATTTGTCACTATAATATATTCCTCTATCCCAATTTAATGTGTATACTTTTCTTTTTAGTCTGTCCAGAGAAAAATGTCATACTCCTTATTTTAAAAAAATTAAGCTTTAAACTTTTCATTTTACCTAGATGATTCACACCCACACAAATGTTTGTGGCTTATTTTAGATTACAAGTTTAAAAAATCTTACTTTTAAACTTGCATTAGCATCACAATATTCATCAATACGTACTTAAAATATTTTTCTGAATCATAGGATTAGTGTTTCTTAATAAGTTATAATAATAATTAGTTATTAAATTTCTCCGAGAAATCTATGTTTGAAAGGAATATCGATTATGGTATTTGAAATATTTTTACTCTTTTCGGATGAACAAAGTATGTAACTTAATAATGTCGACAAGCAAATGAAGAAGACAACCATGGGCGCACACATAAAAAATTCCATCCAAAAGTAAAGACCAGTGGCTGTGCCTCTGCTCCATTTGTTCCCTCCTATTGTCCCATCTCCTCGATATGTGTCGGCCACTCAATCTTTTCTTGTCCTCAGGTAGCATTGGGCGAAAAAAAATTTTGTTTTCTTAACTAATTCTAAATTATTACTCCCTCTTGTTCCAATTTATATGAATCTTTTTTCTTTTTGGTCTGTTCCAAAAAGAATGAACCCTTTCTAAATTTAGTAACAATTTAGCTTAAACTTACAGTTCTATCCTTAATGAGAAGCTTTTATAACCACAAAAATACTCTGTACCCCTTTTTGAGTGGTTTAGGACCACAATTCTAAAAGTCTTCATTTTTTCTTTCGTATCCAGTCAAACAGGTTCACATATATTAGAACGGATGGAGTATTATTTTTTCACATGGTAGTTTCTTATTTCTAATTATTTGAGTGAAATAGCCTATAAAATAATGAGTTCAAGTCAATCTCCGCTTTCTAACAGCTTGGCATTTCGGATTAGTGAAAATTAAAGAATTACAAAAATAAAATTATGCACAAGTTTAATTTGGTTAGCACGGAAGGAGCATTCACACTGCTTAATGCACTTAGACCGAATTCACATTTCTAAAAACAGCTCAACTATTATTCAAGATAGAGAAAATCTGCAATTCTTAAATTCTAAAGACTGTATAGCACAATTTAATTTTATTTATTAGTGGGGCGGTTTGGTTTACACTAGGTACATGGATCGGGGTTTGGTTTCTATCAAAACCAAATCAACCAACTATATCGGTTTGAATTGGTTCGGTTTTGTCGAATTTTTGAATTTTTCGAATTTTTTGATTATTTTTTTACGTGAATATTATTTCAATATTACTTTGTTAAAGTTTTAATAAGTAAATATATATTTAGTAGCAATTGATAAAATTAATAAACATATGATCTATTAAAATATTCTTATGAGAGAACTTTCTTAGTAACACATAATAGTTACTCCCTCAGTTTCATATTAGATGAGGTACTTTCCTTTTTAGTCTGTTCCAAAATAAATGACACATTTCTAAATTTGAAAATAATTCAAACTTTAAACTCTTTATTTTACCCCATTTACCCTTAATGAGAAGCTTTTATAGCCACACAAATGGCATGGCCCCACAAACCTTCTACCCATTAAGTTTTAAGACCACAAGTTTCAAAAGTCTTCTTCTTTCTTTTTAAACTCTGCGCCGAGTCAAACTACCTCATCTAATATGAAACAGAGGGAGTATCTTTTTGTCGTCTCACAATAATCTTTCTTTGATGTATACTTTCAAGGTTAACCTAGTTTAATATTTAAACATAAAAATTAATATGATACCTAAATTATGTTCTATTTAATTTTAAATTATCAAAATATCACTTCAAATTCAAAAAAGATAAATGAATTTAATAGATCTTGATATATGAATATGGAAGAACAAAGAGATTGACACATTTCAATAACACTTGATAAGAAAGTGATCATACAACCTATTATTTAAAATTAATAAAAATGGAGCACTTTATATTCTATTAAATATTACATCCATAAGCGAATCTCAAATATTTCTATATATTTTTTTAAAGAATATTCTATATAAAGTCTTAAAAGTATATATAAAAATTATTTATTTATATGTCGATTTGATTCGGATTTTTTTTTACTCATGACCAAACCAAATCAAGTCAAACCTAATCGGGTTTTTTAATCGGTTTGATTTGACTTATCGGTTTGGTGCGATTTTTCGGTCGGTTTTTACACCCCTAATTTACACAATACAAGTGAGGAACAGTTCATGATCCAAGTCTGTAATTTTATTACGATCGTGGAATTTTAAGTTATTGACCATAAAGTCATTGGTTGACTTCGAACAAACAAACACTTATGACTCTAAAATGTGTAACTGATACTCGCTCCGGTCCAAAATAAGTGATTTTTTGGCCTTTTTTTTGTAGTCCAAAATAAGTGATTTTTCTAGATTTCAAGAATGAATTAATTATTTTTTTCCTACATTGTCCTTGAAGTAAATGGTGTTGGAATATGTGTTAGGAGTGTTTATGTGAGATAGTAAAGGTTAATCTGGTCAATTTCATTGCTAATTAATGCTAAAAGATGGATTTCTTAATTTGTGTGAAAACATCCAAAAAAATCACTTAATTAATTAAGGTAATAAGAAGTTGATAAAACGGAAACGCATCTCTCATTTAATGGATTTAATTACTCGGGTGTGATTGACCAAATGAATCGTTTTTAGAATTTAATGAACAGATAATTAAATCGTGCTTCATTTTTGCACAACATTAAGGCAGCTTGGTAATACAAATTGTAGATCTGATTGACTGATTCAACCTCTGCCTTAAGCTTAATTAATTAAGAGACTAAAAACGACATGATACTCAGATCTAAAACAAGGTGGTGACTGTTTTTCCTAGGATTGACTACGATTAATGTTTGGATCCACATATAAATTTTGTGTATCTTTGATTGAAGCAGAGCATTGTGCAATCTAAATTCTTAATTACCTGTATATGTTAAGGGCGGAGCTACAATTTAATTCAAAATGATTAAATTAAATCCCCTTTATCGAAAAAAAATACATGCAAATAGGGGTAAAATAAGGCCTTTTTTATTTTTGTATAATAAATGAATTGCTTAATTAATCCCTTTGACCTCCTAATGCAACACAAACGTAGTTCAAAAATTATTTTAGGTCGCACGTTCATATCTCATGTGTGTTATTGTTGTATTTCTATTAGCATCCTTGTTAGAATTGTTGGCATTATTAGATCCGCTGCGGACGAGTCTTAATTTGCTTTCTTGTAATACAATCTCATTCATAATGCGATTTAACGAGAGCTTATATTTCAATATTACTGGAAAGAAATATACCAATATTTAGGTTTAAGATACTTTAAAACAGTGCATTGACAGATGTAAATATGCCTGAAACATTAAGGAATAACTTCAGATGGAAATAATATCCAACACAAATTACACGTAGTGGGAATCACACTAGTCTTTTCAATTGAAAACTGATCATAAAATCAGCCTAAATATTAGAGTTTCAGACCCATATATTTAAAATGTTTATGAGGAGTTGTATGGACATAAAGATGCTAGTCATTTTACTAAATGAGATATAAGGCTTTATTTGTTAACAATACATAAGTAGCAGGAACCAATTATTCTTGCTGGGTAAAATAATTTTTGAACTTTCATGGTGTATAGGATAAAATCGGTTCACATTACATACTCGAATGACAGAATAACACGTGAAACTCTCCCTCTTGGGAATGACTTGCGTATCGAGTCTCACATCCCCGCCCGCCTCCTGAGTAACACCACTCAACTTGCACTCCAAGTATTTTGTCTTGGTCCTGCTCAACTTGAAACCCTTAGATTATAGAGTATGTCTCCATACCTCCAGCCTTTCGTTAACGCCACATCGCGTCTCATCAATCAGGACTATGTCGTCCGCAAATAACAAGAACCAAGGCACCTCCCCTTGGATGTGACGTGTCAAAGAATCCATCGCCAGGGAAAACAAAAAAGGGCTGAGTGCTGATCCCTGATGAAACCCCATCTCAACCGAAAAGTAGTCAGTGTCTCCTTCTGCTGTCCTTACCCATGTCTTAGCCCCATCATACATGTCTTGGATCACTCTAATATATGCTACAGGCACACCTCCTGCCTCCAAACATCTCCATAGAACTTCTCTCGGTACTTTGTCATAGGCTTTCTCCAGGTCAATGAACACCATATGTAAATCCTTCTTCACCGCCCTATACCGCTCTACCAATTCCTCACAATGTGTATGGCCTCAGTAGTCGACCGTCCCGGTATGAAACCGAACTGGTTCTCAGAAATGGACACACACCTCCTCAATCTCCCTTCAATCACCCTCTCCCACACTTTCATCGTATGGCTTAACAACTTGATACCCCTATAGTTGTCACAGTTTTGGACATCCCCCTTGTTCTTGTACAACGGAATCATCGTACTCCGCCTCCACTCTTCGGGTATCTTCTTCGTCCTAAAAATGACGTTAAACAACCTAGCAAGCCATTCCACGCCCTCCTTGCCCACACTCTTCCAAAATTCCACCTAGATCTCGTCCGGTCCAGTCGCTCTACCCCTACTCATCCTGCGCATAGCCTCTTCCACCTCCCCCACTCGTATGCGCCTACAGTACCCAAAATCTCGCTGCCACTCCGAGTACTCCAACTCCCCCAATGCGATGCGCCTATCTCCCTCCTCGTTCAAGAGTTTATGGGAGTACGCCTGCCATCTCCGCCTGATCTGTGCCCCCTCCAATAAAACTCTTCCCTCCTCGTCTTTTATGCATCTCACTTGGTCCAGATCCCGGGCCTTCCGCTCCCTCACCTTAGCTAACCTATACAATTTCTTGTCCCCGCCTTTAACCCTCATTTCTTCATATAAACGACTAAATGCCGCGGCCTTAGCTGCTGTAACCGCCAACATCGCCTCTCTCCTAGCCTTCTTGTACCCCTCCCTGTTGGCACTCTAAATGTTCTTATTGCTGCCTCCGAAAGCCTGCTCCCGGAACCAAGCGGTCTGCTACCTTATCTCAATTTCAACGCTAAGTCTTGCATTTTATTTGATTTGTTTATCATTTTGGGATCAAGTCGATTCGTTTGTCTATAAACCACGCTATAAATTCAACTATACTATTTTACGGGTAAACACATGTGTTTCTCAATATGCTTGACGATGGAAAACACAAATTGAATAGAATAAAATGACCTTGCAAAGATCGTTTGTGTTTTATTCATAGTTATCTGTGATGCTTTTACTAATCCCAATAAAAATAGTCATATAACTAAAATAACATTTGTAATGAAGTACAAAACCAAATCTTCTGTTTGTTGCAAGGGAAGGGTGATTAGGGCATGTGAAGCCTTGCCCCACAAAACCTTCAAGATATGCACAAAGAGTTAAGGTTCCATTACTCTTAACTCTTCAATTAACTAAACAAACTCATCTTACATGGTTCTTTGAACGCCTCATGAGACATTAGTGATTCTAGTGAGGTTAATTCCATGGGCTCTGAGATCCCAAAAAATTTAAAACAATTGTTATTAATTGAAGATGCAATCTTTTAAGAAGTTGAGAACGAAAAGGCAACTTTAAACAAACTGATAATAAGTACTCCCTCCGTTCCAATTTATGTGTACTTGTTTGATTGGGCACGAAATTTAAGAAAAAATGAAGATTTTTGGAATTTGTGATCCTAAACAAGTCAAATAGGGGCCCTAAGTATTTGTGTGATTATAAAAGCTTCTCATTAAAGGTAAAATTGTAAGTTTAAGCTAAATTGTTTTCAAATTTAGAAATGGTCATTCTTTTTGGAACGGACCAAAAAGAAAATAGGTTCACATAAACTGGAACGGAGGGAGTAATACATAACTGTGATGTACAATATAGAAACGTAATTGTGAATTTCTTACTCAGAACTACAAATGAGGTATGAATTGTACTGTCTAAGACGAAAAGGCTACAATGTTCGATTTTACAGGGTAAAGAGTGGCACTGGATTTCAATACTTGAGCTTCCTTAATTGGTATGATATGCCTACAATATGGTAGTCTCTCTTTATTTTTATTTTTAATTTTTTTTTGGGAGGGGATTGCAACTTACATTTCTTGCTTTGAAAAAGCAAGTGCATAAATGTTGATGCTATTCATGGAACAACACTTCAATTATTTATTTTGCTTAATCTGACCCCTTGTTTACTGGAGGAGCTCTGTGATATGCTGGTATTGTTGTTGGGAAGAACATTTGCCTGACCCCTTCTGCTTTTATAATGGGAAATATGATACTCGATGCAGCCTGCAAAAAGGGAATTCACGCCATATGAGTCACACTTTTGCAGAAGGAAAAACGATGATGCAGGAAAGCAGGAATTTAAACTGGAACGAAGTGCAACATAGCACATGTACGAAGATTCAATGGAGGAGAAAGTTTGAAAATCATAGTTCAGGTACATACCGAGATTAATCTAGCTCCAATCCACAATCTCTTTGGGGAAGGAAATGGCACGAGTAAACGACCAGCTCCATATATGGCCACAGCAAAGAAATGGAGTACCAAGCTCAGCGGGCTAGGATTAAGACCAGAGAGTAGAGCTACGGGTCCTGTTGAACAAGTACCCCCAAGACTCAAATAATCGAAACATGCTTCTCGCATCTCCTTCCTCGCTTGATCAGGAGAAGCACAGAACACCTTGTACAGTGCTCCAGCCAGAGTATTTATTGTTGAAGCCACTGGCTGCAAACAGAGACCAATACAATAATGAGTGACAGGCTAATTAAGTCATAAAAAAGAAACAATTTTTTCAATCCAGTGTTTCAGTTCAATTTGTTTGTATTCTTTTCAAGGGAAGAGCTATCAAATAGAGACGTATGTTTCAGAAATTAATCCCACTTCAAATAAAATATGATTTTCTGAGAAATTGGCGAAGCTTTCAGGTAAAAGATTTCTCATGCCACGTTAAAATGCAACTTTTCAGTTCATAAAACATGAATAAAGCAGTTAAAAGTAGAGAAAAGAATATGGATGTTTTAGCTAATGATAATTAAGCATATGTCCTTTCTCCTACACTTGATCAAGAAACTGAAATCAAATTTTCTTCTCAATAAGCCATAACACATATTACTACAAATCAGTCAAAACTGATAATAGCGTAAACCAGAGGACAGAGTCGGAGCTTTACCTTGCGCAAAGTATAAAAGGACTCCAGATATTTACATAACTCATCTGCATCATTCAGGTCGTTCAATGGCTTAAGAAGATTCCTTAACACTGCAATATCTGAAAGCGCAACTGTCATTCCCCCACCAGTTAAAGGATGGCGCATGTTAAAAGAATCACCAAGTAACAGAGCTCCAGGGGTAGGATACAGAGCAGCTGGCATGCTCCTATTTGGCATAGTTCTAATATGCCCCTTATCAATTGCAGTTATAAAAGCATCATGTAGCTCAGGTGGGACCTGAATAAATCAATAGATCAGTAACAGAAGCATGTCGGAAGGAATAAGAAATGTATCTTCAGAAACAGGAAGTTATATATGAGGTAGAAAAAAAATCTAGGGCTTGATAACTGGCAGTATATATTCTGATGTTTTAAAAGATTAGTACTATGTAAGGAAACTATAGCTACCTGGGGAGCCACCATAGTCTTCAAATAATTTGCCATATCACCATTAGCAAGAGAAGGAAGCTTTTGACCAGGTACATCGACCAAGCAGCGGATTTCTGTGCTACTAATAGGATAAAATAAGATGGGCGAAGGATCTGCCAGAATAACATGCCCATGGTTTGGGTATGGAAGTTGATCGTTCTCCAGTTCCAATACCAAACCAACAAAGCAAGATGGGATATCAACCTGCAAATGTCAATAGGTAACCACACTTACAATGATTCCAAGATCTAAATATGCCAAACTCAGCCCAACTCACATATATCACCAGGCATATGAAAGCACAATTTTTTGCTTGACCTGATGCATGCATATGACATCAAAGAAAGAAATCAAGCGACGTGTTTAATGGTTCTAAGTTCACCTTAGGGTTGCAAAGAGAGCGTCGCAAGTTTGAAAAGCACCCATCACAAACTACTGTAAGAGGAGCATGTGCTTTAAGTTCTTGACCGGCCTTCGTTTTGAACTGGACACCCTTAACGGATCCATTTTCTTCAATCAGGGATGTTACAGTGCCTTGCTCCAATCGTACACTGTACATAATTTAACAAAGAGCAGCCAGCTGATAGTTTGCAACTTTGTTAAGGAGAAGGATAATTACAAAAGCAAGACTGCATCAATTACTAAAAGCATGAAACGTGTCAAGCAGATCAGTTACAATAAATAGACTGCATAGGGAAAGCTTACTTGGGAAGAGTAGCTGCTTTTTCTCTCATCTTTTGTATGAAACGCCCATTGTGGAAGCTTCTCCCAGCCACATCAGAATGGAAATTTTCCAAGGGATAGGAAACATTTGTGCTTTTCCCATCCTTGAAAAGAGCATATCCAACCACCCGCTGGGCATCAATATCCTCAACACAATCTGCAGCCCAATGGAAAACGTCAGGAGTGCACTACCAAAAACAATTACGCAAACTTAGATTGGAAACTGAAATATTTGTCAATAATTCAGTTAAAACTAGAACTTAATTCATAGTTTATAGTAAAATCTAGTATTGGGCCTACCAGCTCTATCACAGAACTATCAATTGTAAGCTCTTTGTTTTGCTTTCTTTTTTCTTTTTTCTTTTTTTTTTCTCCTCTTACCTTCAAGGCCCAACTCAATCAATTTAAGATAACCTCCAGGCTGTAGCAACTCGCCAACAATCCGGTCGGGCTCTGTCAAATCCCTTTCAATGACAAGAACTCTTCGCCCTTCCTGCAACAGTGGCCAAAGGATAAAAAGTTTAGGGGCTTGGGGAGGATCAGGGCAATTGGTAAAAGCTCAAAAGATAAAGATTTTCTTGTGTCCTGCTCATGGACTAATAAGTTAACAAAAAAAAAAAAAAGAAACAAGTTGAAGGATCAAATGCCAAAATTTCCATGACAGCTAGAGACTCATAGTTTTTACCCCGGACCATTAAAATATCACACTTACCATCATGATATGAAAATTAACAGCACCATTATGTTGGATTAAAGATAATACACAACTCCGTCTTCCGAAAGTTTAACATATTTTCCTTCCCAAGATACAAACTAAGTTAATCTCGACCAACATCTTAGAATTCTGCTTGCACCATTTTGATATGAGTGGAATTGCAACTTATAGTACTTTTCCTATGGTTTCTGGTCAGCTGGCTTTTAATTCCAAAACAAAAATGAATTAATCAAGTCCAATTTTGCTCTGAAATTTAGTCCAATTAACTCTTGATAAGCGAAAGTGCCAGACTAAATTAGGATGGAAGGACTAGTTTATACGCATACAAGTAATTTAAATTCAAAAGACCTTCTTGAAAAGAGCTAAAAGTTACTCTTTACTAGAACTTTTAATGAATCTGCATATGCAAAAACAAATTTTCCTTCATCCCTCTTTCTAGACCCACAATATCACCTCACCAATAAGATAATTTCCTTTTCTTTTTTCCTTTTTTTTTAATGACGGTGGTGTCGGCAAGTTTGCACTCACCTAGACTATTCCACCAAGTACCTGTTAGGCTAGGCTGTTACCTTCCACCAGCAAAGACACCAATTAACTCAACCCACTAAGGCTTACGCAGATGAGACGAAACCATGTCGTGTTTTGACTCTTTCAATTCGTTCTTGCTTTCTCCGAAATGACGAATTAATCTTCTCTTAGTTAGAAAAAAAGGGTTTTTCTCTATAAGTAATATGTTAGGAAAAGGAACTTGGAAATTAAAAAATGAAAACAGTAAGTAGAAAACAGACAATAAGAGAAATTAGAAATAGACCTTGCCAAGGGTATGAGCAAGAGCAGCACCGGCAACCCCAGCTCCAACAATGATGATATCAGCATCGGACCCTTTTTCCAATTTGCATTCACCATTGATTAAATTGCTAGAAATTACGTTGTGGGTGTCACATTTTTGGCTGGTTTTAGGGTCTTTTTTCTTGTAATAGGTGGTTCTTAATCTTGGTCGCAAAATATAAAGAAGAAGGAACCCCAATAGAGAAACAAAGAAAGTGGTGACAATATATTTATCCATCATGAAATTCACCATTTTCTCGTTGGTAGAGATGAATTGGGGCTGTGTATTTCGCAAATATTTGGAAAAAGAGATCAAGGCTAATTTTTTCTTTCTACTTGAAGCAGAGGGCTGAGATAATTGTGGGGGTGTTTGGTTTGTTGACGCAGGAAAATTGTGTTTGGAGAAGACGAGGGAGAAAGATATATTGTGGGGAGTATTTATAAGCAGCATTTAAATCGGAAGTGGAGATCCAATTGGATCGTTTGGTTTTGGGTGGACATAGGAAGTACAGCAAAGCAAGAAGAGACAATATTGAAGTCTCTGGTAGGACTAACAATTAAACACCTCAAAGTTCATTGGCGGGACTTGAGTGAATAAAAGACTATGCATGCAAAATTTTGTATGTGAAAATTCTATAGCCAACTCCAACTTTTTGTTATATCAATAAGCATTAATCTAGCTAACTTCAGCTTATTTCAAAATTAGTAATTTATTTGGACCGAGGTATAATTATTGTTGTTATACTGTGATGACCCGATAGGTTATCTAGTATTTTAAACCTTAAATTTGCGTTTTGAAGTCTCTGATAGCTTCGTTAAGCCTTTCTCAATTTGCGTGCACAGCCAGGGTATTTTCCGGAAGGCTTCTATGTTAAATATTGATAAAGTAAGAAATTTTGCCTTTAAAATCTATTTGAGTTGACTTCAAGTTAACGTTTTGAGCAAACGGATCCGGATTCGTGTTTCGACGGTCCCGGTGGGTCCGTATGGTGATTTGGGAGTTGATCGTTTGCTCGGAATCGAATTCGGAGGTCCCTAACTCGAGTTATCGCATTTTGCCAAAAATTAAAAGTTTAAAGGTTTAGTGATTTTAAAGAATTGACCCGTGTTTGACTTTGTTGGTACCGGGTCCATATTTTGATTTCAGAACCCGGTACAGGTCCATTACTATATTTATGACTTTTCTGTCAAATTTGGTGAAAACGGAGTTAGTTTGACGTGATTCGAACGTCCGCTTGTTAAAATATTAGTTCACAAGTTTTCTTGAAAATTTCATTTGATTTGGTGCCCGATTCATAGTTCTAGGTGTTATTTTGGCGATTTGATCGCGCCAACAAGTTTCTATGATGTTTCTGGCTTGTGTGCATGTTTAGATTGGAGCTCCGAGAGTTCGAGTGAGTTTCAGATAGGCTACGGAGTGTTTCTGAACTTAATTGGAATATTGGTGCATCAGGTCAGCGGACTTCGTAAATGCGAGGTCTGGCTTGCAAATGCGAGCCTCCCATTTGCGAGCCTCGCATTTGCGAGCAGGGGCTAGGGGTGGACTTTCGCATTTGCGAGATCAGGTTCGCATTTACAAACATTTTGTTCGCATTTGCGAAGGCAGCAGGAATGTTCATACTTCGCATTTGCGAAGATTTATCCGAATTTGCGGGTTCGCAAGGTCGCAATTGCGACACCTGCACCTAATCAAAATCTGCATTTGACGGAATTTTCTCTAATTTTTCAAATTTTCAAACCTAGAAACTCTAGAGGCAATTTTCCAAGAACTTTTCTTCCCCAATTTATTGGTAAGTGATCCTGACCTATTTTCTTTCAATCGTTTCATTACATCTCATAAGATTTCAACCTAAAATCTAGGATTTTCATGATAAAAATTAGGAGTTTGGTTAGAATTAGGGTTCTTGTAAATTGGAATTTAGATCTCAAATTGAGGTCAGATTCCGAAATAAATTACATAACCGAGCTCGGGGGTGAATAGGTAATCTGGTTTTGGTCCAAATTTTTGATTTGGACCAAGCGGGCCGCGATCGATTTTTGACTTTTTGGGAAAAAGTGGGAATTCTAAATTTATGCATTGTAATTGATTCCTTTAGTAATATTTGATATTATTGAGTCAATTGTGGTTAGATACGAGTGGTATGGAGGTGGATTCTAGGGGAAAGACCCCGGTAGAGTTTTGAGTTGACTGCGAAGTAAGGTAAGTGTTGAATTTAACCTTGATTTGAGGGAACTAGGAACTATCGGACTATGTGCTATGTGAATTTCATGTGTTACGGCATTTAAGCGAGGTGACAAGTGCTTATACGCCGCTGAATTACTTGTTTTCCCTAATTTTTCGCTTTTTTTTAATTATCTCCTTCCATGCCTTAGTTGTTATGTGCTTTAAATGCCTTCTATTCCTTATTTGCTACTTTTTAATCATTGTGATTTGAGTTAAAAATGTTAGACCTTTTCATGCTTTATGACTCGCTGCTATTTGTCTTATTTGACTTCGTTGTACGTTCTAAATCGTCATTTACCGGACTTGTCTTGCTCAGTAATATTACAATTGTGGATTCTCAATTTGGTATAGACCTTCCTTTCTGATTCAGCTTTATATATGTCAATGGTAGAGGTTCTTGTGATTTGAGTTAGTGATTTGATTGTACTCATTGAGTATTTGGTACTGATATGGTGGATCGGATTGCAAGCTGCAACAGTGAAATAAGGGTGGATTAATATGATGGGATAAGGGTGAATTTGTATTATTAAGGTGGGACCGAAGCACGCCGCAACAGCTGAAATAAGGGTGGATTGATACGGTGAAATAAGAGTGAATTATGATACTGAAATTGTTATATGGCGGGATCGGGTTGCGCGCCGCAACATATATATTTATTTATGATTGTTGATATTGTTACAGTGGAATAAGGGAGGATTCTATGTTGTACGGTGGGATCGGGTTGCATGCCACAACAATTTATATGTTTCTATTTCTTGGAGCTATGTTGGTTTTCGGCATTTACTTACAGAACTTTAAGGATTGGTAATTCTGATTGTCACTGGTTCTTATTTGAGGATTTAGCTTCTTTTTTTTCCAGATAACTATCTTATTTCGTTCTGTATTTCTTTCTCCTGTTTTATTATATACAATGTACAAGTTGTAGTGTAAGTGACCCGTCTTAGCCTCGTCACTACTTCATCGGGGTTAGGCTCGGCACTTACAGAGAATATGGGGTCGGTTGTACTCTTACTACATTTTGCACTTCTTGTTAAAATTTTGGAGTCGGTCTCAGCGGGGGCTATTAGCGTGCTTGGATTGGCCAGCTTGGCGGAGACTTGAGGTACAGCTGCTCAGCATTCGCAGCTCCTAGAGTCCCCTTTCATTTTTATTTAGCTGTGTACTTTCCTTCCGACGGCTTTATATTTTTATTTAGACCCTTATTTGTACCATTCTTGTAGCTCGTGCACTTGTGACACCGGGTCCAGGGTTGTATCAGATATTTTCGTTGTTGTAGCTTCCGCATTTTACTTTGGAGTATTGCAGTTCTTTCAGTCTTTCTCATTAATTAATTTAAACTGTTGAAAACATATAAATTGTTCTAACGTTGGCTTGCCTAGCAAGTGAAATGTTAGGCGCTATCACTGTTCCGACGGTGGGAATTTTGGGTCGTGACAAGTTGGTATGAGAGTACTAGGTTACATAGGTCACACGAGTCACGAGCAAGCTTAGAGTCTGGAGGATCGGTACGGAGACGTTTGTATTTATCTTTCCAGAGGCTATGGAGTTTAGGAACAAAATTCACACCTATTCTTCTCCATCGTGCGATTTTATTCTATCATTGACGATTGAACCCTTCTGTTCTTGTTCTCTCGTAGATGGCGAGAACACGTACTACATCTTCAGCTGGACAGCAGCCGGAGCCCCCAGTGGCAGCTCCCTAGGGGCAGAGGTCGAGGCCAAGGTTGCGCTAGAGGCGAGGTTGAGCTCAGCATAGAGCTCGAGTGCCAGTGCCGGCAGTGGAGCCTCAGGTAGATTTTGATGGAGAGGTTCCAGCTCAGACTGCACCTGTTGGACTAGCTCAGGTCCCGGAGGGATTCATCGCCACCTTAGTGCTTCAGGACGCTCTAGTCCGTTTGGTAGGCTTTATGAAGACTGTGGCCCAGGGTACATTTCCTATATCACCAGCCATCTCTCAGGCTGGAGGAGGAGCACAGACTCCCGCTACTCACACTCCGGAGCAGATGGCTCCCTAGTGTAAGAATCCAGCAGCCCCGCCAGTTAAGGTAGTTCAGCCGGTTGTTGCGGCACATGCCGGTGATGGGCCAGCCATGTCTTTTGAGGGCTTATTGAGATTGGACAAGTTTACCAAGATCTTCCCAGATCACATTAGTGGTGCAGCTTCTGAGGACCCACAGGATTATCTTGACCGCTGCCATGAGGTGTTGCGGAGCATGGGTATAGTTGAGACCAATGTGGTCGATTTTGCTATGTTTCAGATGACGGGTTCCGCCAAGAGATGGTGGAAGGATTATGTATCTACCAGACCAGCTGGATCGACTGCTCTTACTTGGGACCAATTCTCTCAGCTATTTCTAGATAAGTTCCTTCCTATCACACTGAGGGAGGATTACCGCAGGCAGTTTGAGCCTCTCTAGCAGGGCAGTATATCAGTCACTCAGTATGTGACCCGTTTTGTGGACCTAGCCCGTCATGACCTTCTTCTAATTCCTACTGAGAGAGAGAGGGTGAGGAGGTTTATTGAGGGACTCACTCACCCTATCAAGCTACAGATGGCCAAGGAGATCGGGGGTGAGATTTCTTTTCAGGAAGCTGCGAATGTCGCCAGGCGGATCAAGATGGTTCTTTCACAGGAGAGAGGGTAGGGGTCTGATAAGAGGCCTCGTCATTCCGGTGGCTTTAGTGGTGCCTCACCTGGAGGCAGGGTTACTTTTGGTAGGGGCCATCCTCCCAGGCCATTTCAGGCGGGGCTTCAGGCATCCCTCGATGCTTCAAAGAGTCGTGGTCCTTGTGTGCCTTATTCCGGGCAGCCAGCCTACAACGCACCATCAGCTCCTATTAGTGCGCCTCCGATTCAGAGTTATCACCGTGGTTATCCGGCCCGTTTGGGTCAGTCTCAGTTTCAGTAGCCACAACACCAGCATGGATGTTTTGAGTATGGTGGTTTTGGGCATATCAAGAAGACCTGTCCGAGATTATTGGGCGGCACACTACAATAAAGTTCTCATAGACACCGGTTGCACCACCGCCCGCTCAACCAGCAAGAGGTAGGGGTCAGGCAGCTAGAGGTAGAGGTCATGCCGTTAGAGGTGGAGGTCAGGCTGCTAGAGGTGGAGGCCAGCCATCTAGAGGTCGTCCTAGAGATGTAGTTCAGAGTGGTGGGGCCCAACCTTGATTTTATGCTTTCCCAGCCAAGGCTGAGTCATCTGACACTGTTATCACAGGTATTATTCCAGTTTGCCATAGAGATGCTTCAGTTCTAATTGGTCCGGGCTCTACTAATTCCTACATGTCATCCTATTTTGCTTCATATCTGGTTATGCCTCGTGATCCTTTGAGTGCTCCTGTGTATGTGTCCACACCTGTGGGAGATTCTATTGTTAATGATCATGTCTATTTTTCGTGTGTGGTTACTATTAGGGGTCTCGAGACTAGCGTAGATATCCTACTCCTCAATATGGTAGATTTTGATGTCATCTTGGGTATGGATTAACTGTCACCCTATCATGCTATATTTAATTGTCATGCCAAGATAGTGACTTTATCCTTGCCGGAGTTTCCTCGATTAGAGTGGAGGGGGACTCCTGGCCATTCTACCAATAGGGTTATCTCTTATATGAAGGCTCGACATATGGTCGAGAAGGGGTGTCTAGCTTATTTGGCTTATGTCCACGATTCTAGTGCGGAGGTTCCTTCCATGGATTCAGTACAGTTGTTCGTGAGTTTCCAGAGGTGTTTCCTACTGATCTGTCGGGGATGCCACCCGACAGAGATATTGACTTCTGTATTGATTTCGTTCCGGGAACTCAGCCTATTTCTATTCCGCCGTACCGTATGGCCCCCGCCAGAGTTGAAAGAATTGAAGGAGAAGTTGCAAGACTTGCTTGATAAGGGCTTCATTAGACTTAGTGCCTCGCCCTGGGGTGCGCTTGTGTTGTTCGTGAAGAAGAAGGATGGGTCGATGAGGATGTGCATAGATTATTGGCAGTTGAACAAAGTCACCATCAAGAACAAGTATCCATTGCCGATGATTGATGACTTATTTGATCAGCTTCAGGGTGCCAAGGTGTTTTCAAAGATTGATTTGAGGTCTGGCTGCCATTAGTTGAGGATTAGGGCATCGGATGTCCCTAAGATAACTTTTCGGACTCGGTATGGGCATTATGAGTTACCAGTGATGTCATTTGGGGTGACGAATGCCCCAGCGACATGTATAGATTTGATGAACCGGGTGTTCAAGTCCTATTTGGATTTGTTTGTAATTGTTTTTATGGATGATATCTTGATCTTTTCTCGCAGTCTAGAGGAGCACGAGCATCATCTATGGATTGTACTTCAGACTCTAAGAGACAGCTAGTTATATGCCAAGTTTTCAAAGTGCGAGTTTTGGTTGGACTCGGTCACTTTCTTTGGGCACGTAGTATCGGCAGATGGCATTTAGGTGGATCCTAAGAAGACTGAGGCAATTCAGAACTGACATAGACCCACTTCAGCTAGGAAGATCCGGAGTTTCTGGGTTTGGCGGGTTATTACCATCGATTTGTGGAGCGGTTTTCATCTATAGCAGCCCTATTGACCAGGTTGACCCAAAAGGGTGCCCCGTTCAGATGATCAGACGAGTGTGAGGCGAGCTTTCAAGAGCTCAAGACTGCTTTGACTACGGCGCCAGTGTTGGTGGTCCCCACAGGTTCAGGATCTTATACGGTGTATTGTGATGCATCTCGTATTGGGCTGGATGCAGTATTGATGCAAGATGGCAGGATTGTGATAGGTTACAAGTACTTTGGTCATAAGTACTTTACTTTATGTTTTGATGATCTAACAAACTAACTATCCTGAACCAGATAAGGAACCTGTTACACATTTAGAAGACCTTAAGATCATAAGGTTTTAGGTTGGGACTCAGCATGGGACATGATTCAACTCTTCAGAGTAGAAGGAACAACAGAGGGAACAGGTCCCTACCAGTTCCCGAGGAGACTGTACGAAGTCAACTCTCCAGCTGGAAAGTTGCTGCCTGCACACGCTACAATGCAGGAACAGTGCTGCAGTTAACTTTACAGGGAAGACTTTTTACCTACCTTGCTTGCATCATTGTAAGTGATGTCACACATGTATATATGCATTCAAGGGAGGTAAAACGAATCACTTGAACACTTAGAGATTTCACAAGAGCTCACTCACGTGACTATTCAGCAAGCAAGTGTCAAGTGCTTCAAGAACAAAGAACAAAAAAACTACGGACCAGTTCCCATATAGAGTTATTATATGTCCTTAGTTGAGTTGTAACTTTGTAATAGTCTTAAACTGAAATTCCTATCTCTCTTGTTTAAGAAGCATTCTGTAGGAAGCCTTTGTAAACCTTAAACCTATTTGTTTAAGTCTTGGCTAGAGTTAGTCAAGTTTTAAAGTCTTTGCAATAGAGTTATTGCAAAGTGGCTTGTAATAGGTGTGTTACAAGTTGGTGAGGGATTAAGAGTTTAATTCCTAGGTTGCATAGTTTGTAATCTAAAATTTACTCAGTAGTGAAGATGAAATCCTACAAGGTTAGGTCGTGGTTTTTAATCCCGTTGAGCTGGGAATTTTCCACGTAAAATTCCTCTTGCCATTTGATTTCTGCTTTGTGTGTGTATTGTTGAATCTGATAGAGAACCTGGTTCTCTATAGAAGTTGGTGGACCCTTATATTCTATCAATTGTTATTAGAGCGGGTTCTTTCTATCAGGTTAACACCTAGAAAGGATCCTAATGGATGCTCCTCCAAACTTAGAAGAAGGCCAATCTACGTACAGACCTCCTAGGTTCAACGGTAAATACTGGGTGGTGGAAAACTAGGATGCATGATTTCATCATGGCTGAAGAATCTGAGTTATAGGATGTAATATGTGACGGACCCTTTATCCCTACAAAGAACCTTGGCGACCTAGCTGTAGCCATTCCCAAGACGAGGAAGGAATTCAATGACGCCGATAGAAAGGTCATAGAAAAGAATTTTCGTGCAAAGAAAATTCTTGTGTGTGGAATTGGCCCTGATGAATATAACAAGATATCAACTTGTCAATCAGCAAAAGAGACCTGGGAGGCTCTTCAGACAGCTCACGAGGGAACAACTCAGGTGAAGCAATCCAAGATTGATATGCTCACAACTGAATATGAGCTGTTCAGAATGAAAGATGATGAATCCATCCAAGATATGCATACTCGATTCACCTCCAAAATCAATGAGCTTCACTCTCTTGGTGAAAGTATTCCAAGAAACAATCTTGTCAGAAAAATCCTTAATGTACTACCCAGTTCTTGGGAAAGCAAAGTTAATACCATTACATAGGCTAAGGACGTGCAGACACTAACCATGGATGAACTTGTTGGAAACTTGAAAACCTATGAAATGAAGAAGAAGGACAATGAAAGAAGAGAGCCCAAGAGGGAGAAGAACCTGGTCCTCAAGACGAACAACAATGACTCAAGTGGTGAAGACGGAGACATGGCCTACTTGACAAAAAGATTTTAGAAGATGGTTCGTAGGAATGGAGGCATTCCAAAAAGAGGAAGTTATAGCAAGCCAAGAAATTATGACCTCTGTCATAAATGTGGCAAGCCAGGATACTTTATCAAAGAGTACCTCCTCCTAAAGCAAGATTAGTATAATAACAACTTTGATAAAGCAGCCAAGAGGAACCAGGTTCCTAACAAACGCTTCAAGAGGAAGAATGATGCTGACAATGTTGTAAAGCAAATTCTTGCTACATGGGAGACTTCTCCAGCGAATCCAAAGAAGAAGACGACTATGGTGGTAGTTCAATGATGGCAGTGGAAAATGAAACAACTGATTATGATTCAATCTTTGCTTTAATGGCTTAATCTGATGAAGATGAAGATGACGATGACGATGAGGTAAACTTTCTGGAAGTTCAAAGAAATCTGAAATCTTACTCTCGTAAAAAGCTCATGTCATTAGCAAATGTGCTAATTGATGCATACCATAGGCTTATCAATGATAAAGATGTATTAACTGTGGAACTAGGGGAAGCTGAACAAACCAGAGATGACTTAGTAGTCATTGTAGTTGATCTGAAAGAAACAATAGAGAACCTGAAAAGTGAAAAGAATGCCTTAGAAGAGAAAATTGTTGGTCTAGAACATGAAAGAGATAATCTAATGGTTGTTGGTGGACTTAAAAGAAACCATTGAGTGTGCAAGTAAAGAAAATGAAACCTTGACTGAGAGAGTTTCTACCATTTAACAAGAAAGAGATGACCTAGTAGTGGTAGTAGTAGACTTGAAAGAAACAATTGAGGAATTTAAAATGGTAAATAGGCCTGGAAACTCTGAAAAAGGAAAGGATTGCAAGTGAAGCACACATTAAGCTTGAAAATGAGTTAAATTTGGTGAAAACTAGTCTGTGTGCTGAACTTGAGAAAAACAAACAGATTCAGGAAGAACTAGGGAAAGTAAAGAGTGATCTTAAGAAATCGCTTAAGTGGACCTAGTCGTATGATTTTATCACTGCCATGTACACCAACTCTGGGGGGAAACAAGCAAGGGATTGGGTTTCAAAGGGAAAAGATTCCCTACAACCCTCAAAGCAAGTATGTTACTGTACCTGACAATTGGCTATGTACCCACTGTGGTAACAATGGGCACCTCAAGGAAAACTGCATGGCAAGGGTTCGGTCTCATCGAAAAAATAAAGTTTTTGCTGAGAGAGTGACTACTGCAAGAGGACCTGGTCCGTCAAATAGGAAACACATTTTGCCTGCTTGGACTAAGAGAGCACTCATTCATCCCTTTCTCTTAACAAGGGACTGTTGATACCCAATTTTTCCTCACATATTTTTAATACATACATACATACATATATATATATATATATATATATATATATATATATATATATATATATATATACATACATATATATATATATATACTTTCAAAATAGTACATATGCAGTTATAAGCATGCATATGTATTTTTTATAATTTTTCTATAGCTTTAAAAGCTCCAAATCAATTTATTTCTCCTCTTTTTATTATATAAATATCCAATAATTATTCTTCATGTTACTTTTGTGATGATTTAGCCATCTAAATTTATTATTTATGCCAACATGGTGTTTACATATTTTTAGTGCATTTTTGTAATTACATTTACATTTTTTAAGCTAAATTGCACACCTTTGCAATAATAGCCCATACTAATGTATAATTACATTATTCATGCATAAAATGATCTTTTATATTTTTAAAATATTAAATAACTATTTTAAATCATTTTAGTGCACAAAGATATTTTTGGTACTCATTTATTATTTTTTATAAATTATTTAGTCATTAAAATTGGCTATTTAAAATCTGGCCCTATTTTCTATTCAACTCCGATCCTAATTTGACCCAATACCCAGCCCAATTTTAACATAAACCTACCCGGCCCAATACCCATCTGCCCGAGCCAATACCCGGCAAAATCCTAGCCGTTGATCATTTTGATCAACGGTCCAGATTAACCCTTACCTAAATTAAACCTAATGACCCCCCCAAAACCCTCTCATTTCCCTCAACTCCCCCGCCGTCACCTAATCCTCTCTTCTCTCAAATGCTCTCAAGTCTAAACCCTAATCGGACCTCTCCATCACTCATCTATGGCCCTTCATGGTGGTTTCTCACCACACCAGGCCTCTAACGGCCTCTCCTCTACTGGTATCACCATCTCCAGGGTCCTCAAGGGACCAGGGTTAGTTTGCTTGCATCTACGGCCCTTTCTCGCCTGTTTCAGGCTGTTCCCATTTGATTCCGAGTAAGATCTTCCTATATCTATGGGTTTCTAAGCTTGCTTCTTCACCCCTGTGTTGCTCTTCTCAAAACCCTAATTTTGGTCCTTTGAACTTCTCAGATCTGTGCAAGATCTGAGATAGATCGAACATATTTTGTATGAGTTTTACAAGAACCTTCTGATTTCTGCATGAACTTTCTGATTTTTGAATGGTTTTCCGTTTTTTCAAAACTAGGGTTTCCGAAAATTTCTTTTTCCAAAATAGTTGATAATTTTGAGTGTTTAATCTTCTGTTTCGTATATGTTTTAACCGATTTCATGAGATTTGCTCTAACCTTAACTTGTTTATACTAAAAGCCCTAATTTTTCGACACTTTTTTTGTTTGGTTTCTGAGTTACTTGTGTACTGACTTTGTCCTTGCTGTGGTTCTCGTGATTTTTCTTTAGCCAATTAGATGTCTTGTGATGTTTTTAGCCTAATATATCTCTACTAAGTTTCTTGGTTCAGCTTTTCTACTGATTCTATATCCTGTCTATTCATGGTAAACATATATTTTTAGCCTTAAATCGGGGTTGTTTTGAATTCTTGATTTACCAATTTGTTTCGTTAAAACCTATGTGTTGAATCCTGACTATTCCTCTCTTGCCTATTTGAATTGTCTGTGATATTTGCTGACTCTTTACGTGATTTTCTTTTTTAATTAAACCCTTGACTATTCTGAAGTTCTAATTTTGGTTTGATTTGAACTCTTTTCCTTAACAAAACCTTTGATTCTTACTGCCCTACTCGGTTTGATTGAACTTCTTGCCTTAATTAGTTTTCTCTTGCATTATTTGTTATTTGCTGATTCTTGCCAATTGTTTCCTTAATTGAACTCTTGTTCATTCACCCCTAATTACCTACTCTATACCCAAGTCTTACTTGATTCCCTTCCTTAAATATCTGTCTTGCTTTTACCGTTGATTGATTATCCCTTGATTAAGGGGAAGACTTACTGATTTTATGCGTGTGACTGATTCTGTGAATTTCCCTAATTGCTACATAATTGATCTCTTATCTTATTTTGTTTAACTCTTGACTACTATATATGCCTTTACCTATTCTCACTTCTGGATACGAATAATAGTTCAAAAACTACCACTTTTACACTCTACAAAAGGCTCTCTCTGCTCTCTTTGCTACTTGTGATCTCTGTTATTCTAGCCGACTGCAAGCCAAGGCTGAAAATTACACAATACCTTTCTCACATCTTGTGTTTTCTTTAACTAGGTATGCTTCTGATTAATTTTTAAGAATCTAGACCTATGTGTTTATTTACTGCATTAGTTCATATGGCTTGAGTCCATCCTTGCTTCTGTTTACTGCTTACCCAGCATGACAAATACTGCCTATTCAAATCTGTTATTAGCATGTTTCCACTATGATTGCTTGTTTGCTATCTTGTTTCACATATGTAACTAAGCCTGTTTGACTAACTACTGTTTATCTAGCATTCCTAAACTCTGCTTTTGTGTAATTAGCATGCCTTCACTTGTTAATATTTGCCTAGCATAAGTCCTTGCCTCTTCTGCTTCACTCCTGCTAAGTTATCTAATCTCCTTAGAGTGACTCTAGCTGTGTTTATCTGTCCTCGACATGTTTCTGCTGTGATCTTGGTTGCAAGACCTGCATTCTACATAACCTACTAGCTCTATATAACCCCTCAAAAACTCTATGTATTCTATTGTTTGTGTGCTCCATTGAGGTGTACTCTCTGTGTTCCCAAACCCTCTTCCCTTGTGTGAAAGCTGTTTGCCAAAGTACTCCGTAAAACTGTTTGTTCTATGACTTGTGTTCTGATTGCTAATTGTTTCTTTACACTTTCCTCAAACTGTTTTATCATTAAATCAGTACTGGTTTTTTCAGAAATTCTTTTCAATCCTAAGACCTTTCTCTATACTGTCTATTAAACTCTTTCAAACCATTATGCACTTCCACTTACTCCTAGAATACTAGGTCCTGCTCCTCTGGTATGTGTACTGCTTAGAGACCCTTGAAATCTCTCTGAACTCTGGCATATCAGGGCTGACACTTCCACACTACACCTAAATCAGTTATTATTTGAGAAAGGTCTAGGTGTCAGCATTGCCCGAGATCCTTGAGGTCCTTAGAGAACTCTGACACACCTAGACATGAAATTGGCTATGGAACTTTGGGCATTTGAGGCTACTGGAGACTTGGAAATCACTTTGGGCCTACTTTAGGCTCCCTATAGCTTAATTTCTGTTCTATTTATGTAATTGATTCAATTCTTGGTCTGTAATAATTATTGTAAACAAATAGTGGGGTGACTAGTAAAAAGGGAGGGTAGTTATATACTGTTGGTAAAGTTGGGTAGATACCATGCCTATAGGGTCCATGTTGATTCAAATGTGTTTGTTAGATAACATGCCTATAGGATCTGCTTTGGTTTAAATAAGTTCTGTTTGCTTTACTTCCACACAATTTGAAGCCATGCCTATAGGATCTAATTCAGCTTTTAATAATTAGATACTATGTCTATAAGAGTTAAAATCGGCTTTAATAGAAATCATGCCTATAGGGATTTCACTTTGGTCAAATAAATTCTACTTGTTTCGCCTTATGTTTAATTAGAAATCATGCCTATAGGACCTAAAACCAGTTTAGTTAGATCTAAAAAATCGGTTTAACTCATGTTTGTAGATTCTGAATCGGTTTAATTAACTAATCTGTCCGTTTCTCTAATAAGTTTCCAACGTTGCCTTAATTAATACTACTAGAGAGCGTGCCTATAGGATCCAAATGGCCTATTTAAATTTGCTTACTGTTTTTCTGCATTCCTAATCAATAATAGATATCATGCTCATAAGACATCACTATTATACGCCTAGGCAAGCCTATAGGGCGATTAAAAATCCTGCAACTGTAAAACTAAGTTCTGTTATCTATTACTGCTCATATTCAACAGGTCTAAAATCAGTAGGCAAGCTGAATAGGTCTTTGACACTTTGGTCCTAATTCAATACTGTATACTCTCTGCTCACCTAGATATCATGTTCTAAGGTTTTCTCTTAAATACTTGAAACTGTTGTTTGAGACGTGCACTTACTTGTTCTGTTTGTGGAGGTAAAGATGCGAGCCTTTGATTGTCCCTCTTTAATGCAGTCCTACTTGTTTTTGGTTGGCGCCTAGATATTTCTCCTTTAAGTACCTTAGGATGGTCTAGAACTACCTAAATTAGAGGTCCTAAATACCTCCAGGGCCACAAGGAAGGGACGGGTAGTGCACGCATAGGATATCTTTCAAGGTTGATAGAACGCTTTAAGCTATGACCAAGGGGAGGGAATTGGGTAGTAAGGATATGGTGACTACGCGCTAATGTCACGTGTAACGTCTCATTGAGGAGTGATTACCGGGCATTGTGTGGGTATGATCCTGTAAACCAACCTAGGACCCCTCTTTCCCAACTCCCGTTGTTTAAATGAATTTACTTTTCTTTACGTATGTGCAAATTGTTCAAACCTTTTCCCTTGTCAAAACATACATGCCTTTACTTGAATCATACATTGAATCATACATGCACCTAGAATGTCAAAACATGCCTTTACTTGCAAGTACGTGTTAAAACTGTTTATTTGTTAAAATGACTAATTCAAATAGTTTAAGTTCGGTCGGGGCCCACCGTTGTGGACCGCGAGGGGTGCCTAACACCTTCCCCTCAAGGTTATTTCAAGCCCTTACCCTAAATCTCTGGTAATGCAAACCAGTCCAAGAGTTAATCGCTCTAGGTGCCCAACGCTCCGTAATCCGTTAGGTGGCGACTCTTCAAATACCCAATTCCCAAAAGGAAACGAGTTGTTCCCAATGAATGTCAAAACCCGGACTCCTCGCGGAGGGAAAAGGGGGGCACGACAGCATGGCGACTCTGCTGGGGATATTTAGGCTCTTACCATGACAAACCTACTTTTTGAATTAGTCCAAGCATGCCTTATCCCATACCCTTTCCCTTATTTGAATTTAACTGTCTATTTTCAAGCATTTATGATTTCTTTTCCAGAAACTGACTTGTCTCTTTGTTTTTTTTTTCCGTAACTGCCTTTCAATTATTTAAATATTGTATTTATTATTTTTCCTACGTGCAAATACCTGACAACATGCTATTTATTGTTGCATAAATCATGCTCCACATCATATTCCACTCATGCGCATCAAATCCTATAGCAACGCTTGATGAGTGGTTGCGCTCTTCCAATTTATTACCCTTAAATTTGGAAAGGCTTATTTGCGGTAAAACTAGTCGATCAGCGGTGCAGTCGACGGTTCTGTGCCTTTCCCCTTCAAGTTGTTCGCTTGAGGGTGCCGGTCTAGACCTCCATAGTAACCTTACTCTGATCGTAATTGTGCATGCATCATGGTCAAACCTAGTCGGATTAATATGTTGTCCACCTAATAATCCTTTAAGACGAGCCTTATCCAAAAGTCCATCGGGGTTTCCATAATCCCAACGGACACAACCACGTTCTGTGCATTAATTAGGAGAACTAAATGCCAATATGTTAATCATGAATGTACAAATAGTGAAGTCTGGTGGGGGAGAAGGGTCTAACCTTTTTGTTTTGCAGAAAATGAGGCACGAGGTCCCCAGATTCGGTATGGTCAGCAACATTCCACCATTGCTACTAGATTGGTGGGAAGACCTTTCCTCAAGTGACAAGAAACACGTAAGAAAGCACTTGGGCAATTTACCTTCTCTACTAGACATTCAGCCAAACAATAGGTTGATCGAGGCTGCCACTTTGTTCTGGGATTGTGAAAGGGTCGTGTTCCGTTTCGGCGACATAGAAATGAGACCACTCCTAGAAGAAATTGGGGGACTTGCGGGATTGGTTTGGCATAGCCCTGGGTTATTGGTGCCAAAGAATCGTACTGGTAAAGGGTTTTTAAAGATGATGGGGCTGAAGAAAAATGCTGACTTGGGATGCCTGAAGGAATCCTACATACCCTTCGAATATCTGTATGAGAGCTATGGTCATAGCAAGTCCTACCGTACCTTCCATGACGAGCTTTCTATCACTTCTCTGGGCCACATCCACCGCAGAGTGTTCGTGTTTATTGTGTGCTTCTTGGGCCTGATAGTATTCCCAATGAAAAGGGAAAGAATCCATACTAGGTCAGCCATGGTCGCAAAGACTTTGATGGAAGGGATCAACGGACAAACACTATAGTCCCCATGATCATAGCCGACATCTACAGGGCTCTGGAGCGTTGTCAAAAGGGGATCAAGCATTTCGAAGGTTGTAACCTGTTGCTGCAGTTGTGGTTATTAGAACATCTTCAAAAGGGTCACTATCGCCAAGAATTTCCGCGAAGGGCTTGGAACGACCATATTGCCTTCCATCACCCCAAGCAGATGACATACATTCCGGACAGGTTTGCTCAGATGGAAAGTGCCAAAGAGTGGGTAGAGTTCTTCGACAATCTGACCGAGGAACAGGTGCAGTGGATGTTTGAGTGGTTCCCAACAGATAAATTCATCATCAGATCCAGGGACGCTCCACACATGGCGCTGATTGGGTTGAGAGGACTATACCCTTATGTCCCCATCCGAGTTATGAGGCAAGCAGGTAGGAAATAGGTTGTACCAAGGGTTGCCAAGATGAGTCATTTCAGAGCAGACTTTCAAGACGACGACGTCCCTTACAAGTGCCAAGCCCAGCACATGTGGCACTGCAAAATCATTGTGGAAAAGAACACCATTGAGCCTGACAGGTATCATGCAGGGTGAGAACCTCTCTACCCGGCATGGTTAGAAGACAATCTAAAAGGAATGGTGAGGCTAGGAGCCGGTCGAGGGAATAGGATCATAGACGAAGAAGCTGAAGCTCAAATCAAATACAACAGGTTACGCAAGAGGGTCCACGACTCTGAGAATGAGCACCGGTAAATACACGAGAGGAATGTGAGGTTGATCGAAGAATGGAATGAAATAGCAGTCACTTCCAACAGAAAGTTGGAATATCTGGAGCGAGGATTAGTGGAGCTGAAGGGTAAAGTCAAAAAGAGGATTGAGGATTGCCAGAACGCTGAGGGAACTGAAGGAGGACATCTGGCCAGAGCCTACTTGCTGCTGGATCTGCGCGAGCTGGGTAACATGTACGATGGAGTCAGGAAGATCGAATCTGGGGAAGGTCCTTCTGGGACCAAATAGACTAGATTTATTTGCTTTCCTAAAATGTAATAAGGCCAAGTGCCAGTAGTGACTTACTTTTCTATTATCTTAGTGTCGTTTTGGGATTCGTCTATTTTTCATATTATGAAATGAGGCATTTGTTGGAATCTAAAGTTCTCCAAATCTATTTGTCGCTAGGCCTACCTCGGTCACAACGAGGCTCCCAAATTAGGACGCGAATTTACATTCCCGCAATATGTGTTTAAATACTGCAACATTTCAAAACCCTTACTAACTTGTTACCTTTTTGTTTTTTCCTTTATTTTGATTATTCCCATTCCCTAAGGTTGGTTCACTCATACTAGCATCATCAGCGTATCATACCAGATCTAGAGACCCTCCACCTCCTCCTCCTCCATGCAATTCAAAAAGCAAAGGAAAAACAAAAATGGACGACTTAACTGGTATTCGAAAGGAGAATGTTGAGAACGCACAGAATTCAGACGGACGGAATACTTCGGCTCCAAATGATCTAGTCTTGAGATTGGAACAAAAGATACTGGAGCTACAAGGAGAGCTTGAGCAGGTTCGCAATTTGGCGAACTTATCACTCACCCTGAATGTCCCCGACATCAACCAACAAAACACAAAGAACCCAGCACCTCCCCAAAACACACCAAACCAATATCCACAAAACCCTCATGCACCATATCAATACACAACCCCACCTCAAAATCTCAATCCCTTACCAATATCAACTCCACCACAACATCACCATCAACCAATTCAGTACCCACCAACCACCACTTACCACATTCCCCAAAACACACCACAACCCATTCCCGATCCTCAAAACTCAACCAATGACCATCATTACACCCAAGTCCCTGGCACCCATCAAAGCAACCCCATATACGTGGAAACCATACCTCACTCTATCTAACCAATCTCCTATACACCGAAATCCTCCGAGAAGGACCTGCTCATTAAAAACATGGCTGAAGAACTCAAGAAGTTGACGAGTCGAGTTCAGGGTGTCGAAGGCGGCAAAGGAATAGAAGGGTTGAACTATGAAGACCTATGTATACAGCCAGATGTAGAACTTCCAGAGGGGTACAAACCTCCCAAGTTCGAGATGTTTGACGGTACAGGTGATCCCAGGGTTCATCTGAGGACCTATTGTGACAAGCTTGTCGGGGTCGGAAAAGACGAAAATATCCGAATGAAACTCTTTATGAGAAGTCTTACTGGAGATCTTTGTCCTGGTACATCAGCCAGGATCCCAAGAAATGGTCCAATTGGGTGAGTATGGAGTCAGATTTCATGGACTGGTTCAGGTTCAACACAGAAAACGCACCAGATGTTTTCTACATCCAGAATCTCAAGAAGAAACCCACCGAGACTTTCTGCGAGTATGCTACCCGTTGGAGGTCGGAAGCGGCCAAGGCCAGACCATCTTTGGACGAGGAACAGATGAACAAGTTCTTCGTCAAAGCACGGGATCCGCAGTATTATGAAAGATTGATGGTTATTGAGAACCATAAATTCTCTAATATCATCAAACTTGGGGAAAGAATCGAGGAAGGAATCAAAAGCGGGATGGTAACGAACTTTAAGGTATTACAGGCTACAAAATAAGGCATTGCAATCAGGCGGCATATCGAAGAAGAGAGACGTTGGGGCAGTAATGGTGGCTCAGGGCCCGAAATCTCCATTTACCTATCAAACACCTCCATCCACATATCAAACACCTCCACCCCACATATCAAACACCTCCACCCACATACCAAGCACCACCGCCTACATATCAACCCTCATCTCCCAGATATTCCCAACCAGCCACTGTCCATCACACCTATAACTCCCAACCGTCTCATCTCCAGTCGCCACCGACTCGCCAAAATTATCCAAGACCAAGACCCAATTTTGATCGCAAGCCACCCAGACAATACACCGCCATTGCCGAACCGATCGACCAGTTGTATGAGAGGTTGAAAGCCGCGGGTTACGCCACTCCTGTTCCCGCTGTGGCATTAGAAAATCCATCCCAATGGGTCAATCCAAACAAAACTTGTGCGTACCATTCCGGTATAAAGGGGTACACCACCGAAGAGTGCCGAATATTGAAAGATAAGATCCAAATGCTAATTGACAACAAGGTCATACAGGCGAAAGAAGCCGCACCCAATGTCCGCAACAACCCTCTCCCTGATCATAGAGGTGGTGATGTACATGTGATAGAGACGAACGAAGAGTGGGGCCCTGAGGGGTCGATTGGGCTTATTCGGGAGGGTGATGACTTTAAACCCTCGGTCACACTTACTCCTATTGTAGTACAGACTCGGTCACCAATCGAGGTTGAGGTAGCTGCATCAGTTCCATTTGAGGTAGAGGTGGCTCCGGCTACGGCCACCCCTGCTCCGTTTGAAGTAGAAATGGTCACACCTTTCACAATGACAGTATCAACCACACCTCCTTTCCACTCAAAAGCAGTACCTTGGGATTATGTTGCCAAAGCTCGGCAAAAAGGGAAGGCAAAGGTAGAGGAATCCGATGCTGCGCAAGGAATGACCAGGACTGGAATGGTCTATACACCTGAACACTTGGGAGGACCAAGTAAGGATGCCACTACCAAGCAGCCTGTCATTGAACAGGGCCAGATGACCTGTGGAGGAAAGTACAAGCAAAGGAGTGTTCCGTCATTGACCATTTGAACAAAACCCCAGCTCAAATATCCATCCTATAACTGTTGCAAAATTCAGAGGTGCATAAGAACGCTTTAATAGAAGTGCTGAGTGAAGCTTATGTACCCAACAACATCAACGGCGGAGAGATGGCCAATATGGTAGGGCAGGTACTGGAAAGTCATAAGATCATCTTCCACGAAGATGAGCTACCGCCTGAGGGGTTGAATCACAATCAAGCATTGCATATCACAGTGCAATTTGAAGACAAATTCATTGCAAAGGTCTTGGTTGACGGAGGTTCAAGCCTCAATATTTGTTCGTTGGACACTCTAAAAAGATTGGACAAAGGTTTTCATGAAATACGGCAGGAAGCATGAATGTGAAAGCTTTCGATGGGTCTCAAAGGGCCACGATTGGGGAAATTAACCTGTGTTTGCAGATGGGGCCAACTTGGTTCGACGTCGAGTTTTAGGTGCTCGACATACCGACCTCATACAATCTTCTGTTGGGCCGACCATGGATCCGTGCCGCTGGGGCTGTGGCATCCACACTACATCAAGCCATGAAATTCGAATGGAATTGTCAGGAGATGATCATTCACGGAGATGGGAGTAACCCCATTTACACTAGTCAAACTATACCGGTTATTAGAAATAGAAGAAGGCTAGGAGGGGAAACCTATCATCACATTGAACGTGTTAATGCCGTCGAGAAAGATAAATGGTGGAGCAGTAAAATAGAGAGCATACTGGCATGGTCTGGGTATGAGCCCGGCAAAGGGCTGGGGAAGAATCTCCAGGGTATCACTAAATCGATACGGCTGAAGGGTCACGGTACTACCTTTGGGCTCGGATATCAATACACATGGCAATAATACAATGATTGGTCGCCTCTATGGCGCGGACCGTATTACCCTCTCGAGCAACCAGTGCCACATCTGGATCAAGCTTTTCACGAGGCTGATACGATATGGGGAACTGCAGAATAGGAGGCATTAGCTGGCTGAAGAATCTGTTCTTGGAGGATGAATACATGGACTGCAGTGCCATAATTGAGGAGGAGGAGGAAGAAGGCCTCACTATTCAGACTGTGGAGAAAGGAGTTGTTCTCAGGAACTGGACCGCCACACCATCCCGGGCCTACCGAGTCCCTGAGGAGCTTGGCAGATCTTATTTTTTATAGCCATTCTAGGCATTTAAGACTTTCAGTAACTTTGTTTTAAAGACTTACTTGTTTCAAAATAAATGCTTGATTCATCGAGCCGTACTTGTCTGGATGTTGTTTAGTTTTAATCAAATGCATTGCTCTTTATTATTTATTACTATTTTCTATACTTTTTCTTTCTACATCGTTATTATTACTTTTCCTGATGAACCGGTAATTGTGACATGTAATGAGGCAACGCAACATGAGAATAGTGATTCAGATGAAGAAGATGAGATACCTGAGGAAGTTGTCAGGGAGGTGGAAAACTTTGAGAATAAACCTAAGTCCAATCTGGACGAAAACGAAGCAGTAAACTTGGGGAACGCTGAGACCGTCAAGGAGACTCGCATCAGCATTCACTTGTCACCAACAGAGAAGGAAGAGTACATCCATTTCTTAAAAGAATATGAGGACATTTTCTCATGGTCATATGATGACATGACCGGTTTAAGCACGTCCATAGTGGCTCATAAGTTGCCTACTAATCCCATATGTCCGCCAGTGAAGCAGAAACTCAGAAAGTTCAAACCAGACATGAGCCTGAAAATCAAGGAGGAAGTTACCAAGCAGATCAAAACCAAAGTTCTCAGGGTGGTTGAGTACCCAACATGGTAAGCTAACATTGTGCCAGTATCGAAAAAAGATGGGAGAGTCAGAGTATGTGTTGACTATCGGAATTTAAACAAAGCAAGTCCCAAGGACAACTTTCCACTGCCAAACATACACATTCTGATCGACAATTGCGGCAAGCATGAACTCCAATCCTTCGTAGATTGCTTCGCGGGTTATCACCAGATCTGGATGGACGAAGAAGACGCGGAGAAAATAGCTTTTATTATACTATGGGGGGTATACTGCTACAAGATGATGCCATTTGGTCTAAAGAATGCTGCGGCTACCTACATGAGAGCCATGACAACCATTTTCCATGATATGATACACAAGGAGATAGAGGTGTATGTGGACGACGTCATTATCAAATCCAAGAGGTCCGCAGACCACATAGCAGACTTGAGAAAGTTCTTCGACAGACTAAGGAGGTACAACTTGAAACGGAACCCCGCAAAGTGTGCATTCGGGGTCCCCGCAGGAAAGTTACTGGATTCATTGTCAGTCGTCGAGGGATCGAGTTGGATCCGTCTAAAGTCGAGGCTATTCAAGAATTACCGCCACCTAAGAGCAAAAAGGACGTGATGAGCTTCCTACGACGTCTCAACTATATCGGTCGCTTCATAGCACAGTCCACGGTCATATGCGAACCCATCTTCAAGATGCTGAGGAAAGATGCCGAGACAAGCTGGACCGAGGATTGTCAAAAGGCTTTTGAGAAAATCAAGGAGTACCTGTCCACAACACCAGTTCTGGTCCCGCCGGAACCAGGATGGCCTTTGCTACTCTATCTATTTGTATTGGATGGAGCCTTCGAATGTGTTCTGGGACAACATGATGAAACAGGGAGAAAGGAGCAAGCCATATACTACTTGAGTAAGAAGTTCACAC
>NW_017670442.1:683357-695406 GCF_001879085.1 Nicotiana attenuata
ATAATAATGATTGTTCTCTTTTACAGGGTTGCACACAAACGCAGAAGTGAAACTAAATTGAAGAGCAAAATAGCAAGGCTTTTTGCAAGCAATTTACGTGAGATTCAAATGTGCATTCCTGAAGCTACTTGGACAAGATAGAAGAACCAATTCCATTGTGTCTTTCTTTTATTCTAGTTCAATTGTAGTAGGTGTTTTAAAATTGTACCTTTCAGCTTTCATAGAAGTAATTGTATTAGGTACTTTGAGTATTCAAGTTAGAGTTAACTTGAAAGTGTCGCAGCAGTTGAGGCTGTGTGCCACACTGGGATTAGAGTTTAATCCTTAGGTTTACAAGAGTTATGTAAATGCTGTTTTGGCTCAGTGATTTTAGTGGAAGTTTGGGAAAATCCTACTGAGTAGTAGGTCGTGGTTTTTTCACCTTTTGAGCCAGGTGTTTTCCACGTAAAAACCTCTGTGTTCTTTACTTTATGCACTCTTAATTCCGCAAACAGTCTTAATAAGTACATTTAGAAGAACCAGGTTCTTCTAGTGCGAAAATTAGGTACCACACAAATCACCCCGCTTTTTGTGTGGTATTGACGTCTAGTACATCATTCTGCTTCAGTAAAATATGTTGAACGAGATTTTGCTTGAATCCTTTGAAATTTTTGAAACGAAATTGTTCCTGCTTCTAACGCCTTTGGTTTAGTATGACAATTAGCTTCTAATTTGCAAAGTGTTCCTTGCTTTAGACCTTGGGACGTTAGTCTCTTTTTGACTAAAATGAAGGAACTTAGTTCTGATCTTCTCAAGTAGTTGAATTAGGAATGATTCTGTTCTTACGTTCTTGGTTTCAACCCACAAGCAGATTGTTGTTTAGATCCTTTTTACAAAGAAGTCATACCAAGCCCTTCTGGATAATGATTAATGTTTACAAAATACAAGTCTTATTAAGACTTTATGCTTAAGTCATAATTGTGCTATATTCATAGGTGGCCATTTGGCAAAAGTAACCAAGAGTCACCTTTTGCTATTGTGGCTTTATGCCACGTGAGAGGGTGGTGAAGATTATTAATTTTTACCCGCTTATTAGTTAATTGGGGTAATATTCCGTTACCGGGTAATTAACCAATTACCCGCATAATTTAAAAAATTGCCCCAAATTACTTAAAATTCTATTTATTTTTAATATACTATATATATACTCTATACATTATACTATCGTGGTCATATGGTACCTTCATGGTACTAGTTCATAATCATCGGGTATTATTGCTCGACCCATTTTTTTATTCCAAATTGGCCACTTTCAACGAAATTCGTTTTCTTTAATCCGTGTACCCCTTTATCCTTCATAATGTACTAATCGCTTGTGAAATAGTATAATCCTTATAATCTCCAAATAATCTTTTACTTGGACTGATGTCAATTACCTTACGACAAATTTAACGTACAATACTTCTGGGTGCAACATCGTCGTAACTTAATACTGCAAAGCGTAACATCACCGTAATGTAATACTGCATAGCATAACATCGACGTAGTACTGCGGGGCGTAACAAGCCTGAAGTGAAAATTTGCATTTCAGATGCACTTAAGGCCAAAAGGTCTGAAGTGCAACTAATAGTTTCATGAACTTAAGGCCAACAAGTTTGAAGTGAAAATTGCACTTCGGATTAAGGCCAAAAGGTCTGAAGTGCAACAAACGTTTTCCTACACTTAAGGCCGATAAGTCTGAAGTGAAAATCGTATTTCAGATGCACTTAAGACCAAAAGGTTTGAAGTGCAACCGATGGTTTCGTGCACTTATGGACAAATAGGCTTGAAGTGCAAATTGCCGAGAAACATAAATTTTTTCTTCTAATTTTAACAATCCAATATATTATTTAATACCTAAATCTACTCCAAATGAGCTCAATTTTGAAACATAACCTCCAAGTATCATTAAGAACAAACCCCAATCATTAATTTGTCAAAACAACAATAAATCTAATGAACCCATTTTGCAATTAAGAAAAAGAACAAAAAAAAAAAGAAATCCTAAGCAATAGTAAAAAAATAAAACGCACAAACAGCTCACTACTGTAAAATGTCATAAACTAGCTCACCACTGTAAAATATCATAAACTACCTTAAAATATATTTACAAAAGGAGTTAAAAGGAGGAAGGGGAAGAAGAAGAAGAAAGAGGAGGAGAAGAAAGAGGAAAAGAAGGAGAAGAAGGCCCGAAGTTGTTTAAACAGTGGGTACATATTAAATGGGGACGATGAAATAAGACTCCCCATGCAATTTTTACTATCTTTGCCATATTACCACCACAAAAAGTACATTAACCACCAAACGTTCCACCATAACAACACTAAATACCATTGCAAACCAAAAAAAAGAAAAAGAACAAGAAGAAGAGAAGGAACAAAAGCAACAAGAATGAACATTCTAGTAAAATACAACTAAGAAATTGGTTCAAAACCTTAGAATGAGAGTAAGGGTAGGGGTCTCTCACCCCAAAGTCACCCATTAAGTCTGTTACAACAACAATTGCATATTCAGTGTAATTTTACATAGTGAGTGATTAGGAAGGTAGACCCTCGCACAAGAAAAGCATAAGCACAACAATGACGACAAAGGAATAATGTAATGTAGAAGCCATGTGGAGATAATAATAAGATAATCGAAGAAAAAGAAATAATACGCAGCACTAGAATTTTAAGAATAAAAAATACGAGACTATAAAGGCTCGACTATTCACTACCCTCATACCCTAATTCTCAATCTATACACCTCCTCATCAAGGGTCGTGTCTTCGGTAAGCTGAAGATGTGACATGTCATGCCTAATCACCTCTTCCCAATATTTCTTTGGCCTACCTCTACCTCTCCTGAAATCCACCATACTCAACCTCTCACACCTCCTCACTTGGCATTGAGACTATTTTTTATATGCCCAAATCATCTCAGCCTTGCTTCCTGCTTCTTGTCCACCATGAAATACACTCTCACCCTGACCTAAATATCTTCATTCCTAATCATATCTTTTCTAGTATACCCACACATCTATATGAGCATCCTCATTGAATCTATCCCCTTGCAATAAATTTTGGTGCAAATCCGAGGTTGGGTGGTTTGCGGGTAGGGAGTAAGAATATTAGCGTTTTCGGCATTTTGGGTAGTGCATAAAAAGAGAGAATATATTGAAATTGGTGGAGACAAACATATATAATTTACCATATCCATAATCTATATTTACTTAAAAGGAAGAAAGTCAGCCATGAGATTTTGCCATGTGTCACGTCCATAAAATGCCATGTAGCATTTTTAGGACAAATTAGTTATCTATATTTACTTAAAAGGAAGAAAGTCAGCCATGAGATTTTGCCATGTGTCACGTCCATAAAATGCCATGTAGCATTTTTAGGACAAATTAGTTAATTTAGGTAAAATTAGTTTCTCTTTTTAAATTTTGAATTTGAAAATAATTAATTAGTTATTCTATATTTTAAAGAAAAAGTAGTTTCTACTTATTATTGGAAAATTGTAGCGCTTCAATCCCACGCCATTAGTTAGTTTAGGTGAAATTACTTTCTTTTTTTATTAAAAAANGAGTCTTCTATGGCTGTATGATTGTCAACAAATATGCTGCCTGGATAATGCTCCAAAATCTTGAGTGTATCCATAACGTACTAACTCTGGATCATTGATCGAATAATTCTTTCGTTCCATCTTAGCTTTCTTTCAACGTAAGCTATTACTTTTCCTGGTCTTGCTGCCCCCTTGTTGCGTCCATACTTAGCTTATCTTAGTGCCCACACTTGCCAGAGTTTTCATACAACTCATATGATCTCGAATATTATTTTTAATTTTTACTTCCCGTTCATTAGCCACGATAGGTGCCACTTTCCTTTGGAATGCTTACAATGTTGTTGCGAGATTGTTGTTACACGACCGTTTCCGCTTTAGGTCGTTGTGCTTAGGTTGAAGCCTTCTTTCTTATCTCCTCAGCTAGTCTTTTGTTGTAGTACTTAGGGAGAACCCTTGACTCTCGTAAAGCTGTGAGCTTATTACGGACCTTTTTGATGTCATTACTTGCCTATAATCATCCGTAGTTGCTTACTTCCATGCCCTTGTGCTTGTATGGTTGCTTCTTTCTTTTATCCCCGTAACACTCATACGGTACCTTTAACTACCCCGACTCTTGTTTGAATATATCTCAAGTATTATAATGATATTCTTCGAGGCTGAATTCTCCATGTTGGGTTCTACTATGTTTATCTTACACGATCTGATGACTCGTTTGTAACCTCCTGTTTAGCCATAACTGGGATCTTCCTGACCAATTACTAACTACTCATTGGCCCATTCTCATATCAATATTCCTCATAATCTTTCTTGGGTTATTTCCTTTGTCTTAACTTACGTCTCGCACTGGCTCCTTATTTATCAATAACATCTCGTGGAGGAACCTTTACTTCCTCTCCTTGACGTCGTGCTTGCACAATATTCTTGAATCGTAGTGTATCTGTAAGATTTGGATAAGTGCCATCTCATTCCTCTTTCATTTATCTCATTCTTCCTTTACCATTCCATAGTCAGTAGAACCACTTAATTATGCCTTAATGCCACATCACTCCATATTCCCCCCCCCTCCCCTTTAGGGGTGTACTAAGAGCTAAAGCCACAAGGATCTACCTATAGATGTTTTACCTCTTCATCTTTGGCGTCGTTTCACAACATCAATGATCCTTACTCGCCTTGCGGTAATCCTTCTGTACTAAGGATGACAAATTCCCTTACTCGCGAGGGTGACACTTAATGTAACTGGTACATACAGTCCCTTAAGCTTAACTTTGCTAACATTGCTTGCTTTAGGGAAGCGTCTTCCTGAATGACCATTCTCTGAATTTTTCATGAATCTTCTTCTGTTGTCTGTCCTATTATTGCCGGAACGCGATCTAAAATTCTCATGATGGCGACTATCATCAGTCACTCAGTCCCTAATTCATGTTTAGTTTATCTTGTTCACTAATTCATACTGGTTCTACTACTCCGGGGTCTAACTTTTCCTCTTGGTAATCGTGCTAGAGTTGCGAACTTATTTCTCGAAATGAGGACATGACTGTATGGCCTATACTCTTTTGTTGTCCTAAGTCCTGTCACCTCTCGTCTCTTCCTTCACATGACTATAGATTTTGTAATATTGTCATCTTTTGATATACCGTTGTCATCCATGTACCACATCTTACTCATAATGTTTCATTAACTCTTTTCTTATTTCCCGCTAACATTTATTCCTATCACTTTATTCTGAAAACTTGAACAAGATATTCTTTTGCTTTTAGCTCCCCTTTGCTTTATCCACTGGCTCTTCGGGTTGCCTAACATTCTCTCTCTACTAGGGGCGGGTGCCATACTAAGATAATATTTATCCCTTTCAGGCTTCCAATGCTTATCTTTATAGTACTCATATCTAGCTATACTATTTTAGAGTGCACCATCTAGGTGTTTCACAAGGAGATCTATTACCACATTTGCAATATCCTTCGGAAATGTCAACTAACACAAATAATCCATTCACCATTTTGGGTTACTCTAACCCCAGCCGGATCCTGATGTTCCGTCCTTTTCTTAAACTACACTTGTTAGTCCCCATAGGGCATAACTAAGATGGGTACGACCAATTGTACATACCTCTGTTACTGTTGAATATAACTCGAAAAGCTTATATTTTTCTGCCGGAACTGTAATACTGATAATCTTTATTAACTGGGTGCCTCGTACCCTTCTTCATCTTGCTTCCTTTGCTTGTTGAAACTTGTATTTATCTTCTTAATCTCTCGTTGTCTTTCACCATAAATGTGGATAGGCATTCTTTCCTTAAGGCTTCTTATCAGGGAGCTTACACCTTTCAATACACCCATGATTTGCTAAAGACCTCACATTTACTTATCATAAGCAAGATGCAAAATCGAGTTCCTCTAAATCAACAATTCCACAGCTATATCTCTCATCGATCGTCTTTCTGAATGTAGGCATCGTCTTATTGCCAATAAAAGTTCGGGACTTGAATTCTTATAAGTGAGCTCTACCACACAATCTAGAGTAAGAAGAAAGAGTGACAGTCCTAAATGCCCTGTAGCCTCCTGCTTATAAGTGTGGCGCACGACACACCCATAAACAAGACTCTACTAGACACAGCTTGTAGATTCCCTAGGACAGAACTGCTCTGATACCATTTTTGTCATGACCCAAACCGATGGGCCGCGACGGGCACCCGGTACCTTACTCAACCGAGTACCAACGTAACGTATCTTTCTTATTACATCATCATATACACGTGACATACGGGCCTAATAGGCCAACATAATCATTTATAAACTGAAAACATAGGCCGACAAGTCCGTACAATCTTTCACGTACACGACATATGTCTACAAGCCTCTAAGAGTACATAAATATCATAAAGGTTGTGACTGAGTCCCGCCATATCAAACAATACACTTCTAAATCATACTAACCAAACAAGCAACTTCGAAGCAAATGGAGCGCACCAACATCTTCCGCTGAGCTGATAGCCTACTTGGAGGGCTCTCGACCTGTCTATCGGGACATGCAGTCATGAAACGCAGCATCCCCAGGCAAAAGGGACGTCAGTACGAAAAATGTACCGAGTATGTAAGGTGCATAAATAAGTACATAACAGACATGGAAGAAATTATAACGACCCGACCGGTCGTTTTGAGCTTTTGCACTTTGCCCGTCAGTTCTCGGGCATGACTTGCCCCGTATGATGTATTAAGACATGTAAATTATTGGTTTTGGTTTTCAGGGTAATCGGAATGAATTTGGAAGAACAGTTCTCAGTTTGAAGCTTGAAATTTGAAAGGTTTGACCAAGATTTGACTTATTTGTATATGATCTCGGATTGGAAATTTTATGATTTGGTTAGCTCCGTCAGGCGATTTGGGACTTAGGAGCATGACCGGAATGCATTTTGGAAGTTCGTGGAAGATTTAGGCTAGAATCGGCGAAATTAAGATTTCGGCATTTTTCGGTTGATAGGTGAGATTTTGATATAGAGGTCGGAATAAAATTTCGGAAGTTGCAGTAGTTCCGCTATGTCATTGGGATGTGTGTGCAAAATTTCAGGTCATTCGGCCGTGGTTTGGTTGGGTTTTTGATCAAAAGTGGAATTTGGAAGATTCTAGAAAGTTTGTCTTGAATCCGATGTGTTTTGGGTGGTTTGATGTTGTTTGAGATGATTTGAAGGTAGGTACAAGTTTGAATAAGGTATTAGAATATGTTTGTGCTTTTGGTGGAGGTCTCGGGGGCCTCGGGGTGATTTTGGAATGATTTCGGAGAAGTTTGGAACCTTGTTGCAGCTGTAGATTTTCTGTTTCTGGCACTTCCGCACCTGCGGATTGGTGACCGCAGGTGCGACGCTGCATATGCGGAGAATTGGTGCAGAAGCGAAAGCTGGTGAGGTTGGCAGGAACCGCAGAAGCGGTTGTGGACCGCATCTGCGAAGGCGCAGGTGCTGCTACTTCATCGCAGATGCGGATTCGGCAGTTAAGTGAAGAACCGCAGAAACGGCTCTTGGACCGCAAAAGCAGTACCGCAGATGTGGTGGATTGACCGCAGATGCGAAAATGCCTCGGTCAGAATGCATATATTTCACCCTTCGCGATTTTGAGAGGGTTTTCACCATATTTCATCCGGGAGAAAGCTTGGGAGAGCTAATTGAAGAGGGAATTCAAGAGGATTTCATGGAGGTAAGATTTTTGGACCCTAAACTTGTTTCTGTGATGAATTTTAACATTTGTAAGCTTGAAATCCATGGAAAATCAGTAGCAAAAATGGGTAATTAGGGCTTGAGATTTAAGAGACCTTTGCGTGGGGATTTGAGGGGCCATTTGAGGTCCGATTTTGATGTTCTTGATATGTATGAACTCGTGTGAGGATGAGGATTCCATTGATGTTAGTTTTATCGGATTTCGAGACGTGGGCCCGAGGGCCGGGTTTGAGCAATTTCGGGATTCGTGCCCTTTATTGATTGTTTTCACTTAGGTTTTGTTCCCTTAGCATATTTTGACGTCCTCGTTTTTATTTTGGATAGATTCGACGCGCGTGGAGGCCGATTCGAGGGGCAAAGGCATCGCGAGCTAGAGATTTAGCCGATTCGAGGTGAGTAATGATTGTAAATGATGTTCTGAGGGTTTGAAACCTCGGATTGCACATCGTAGTGCTATATTGAGGTGAGGCACATGCTTGTTGACGAGCGTGGGGTTGCACACTATTGGGGATTGTGACTTGGTCCGTCCCGGTTGATGATTTTACCGCGTATTTGACTGAAACTTATTTGCTATCATTGTGATTTGGGCTGAATGCCATATTTGGGCTTCGTGCCAAGTATTTAAACCCTTCGGGGCTTTTTTTATTGATATTTCCTCATTGTTTTGACTTACTACTTGAACTCAGTCATGTTATTTTCCACTGTTTTACTACTCAGCCATTTTTACTCAGTTTTGAGACTTAAATGATATTTTAATTTGGGCTGAGAAACACTGTTTTTACTATTGCCCGAGGGGCTTGTGAGGATTTTTGACTGAGTAAGGCCGAGTGCCTATGTTGTGAGGAAACACTGATACTGATTTGAGGCCGAGTGCCTGAGATATGTACGCCACGAGGTGGCTTGATTGATATGAGGCCGAGGGCCTAGATTTGATTCCATGAGATGGCTTGTTATTGCGCTTGGGCCGTAAGGGGCCCCGCCAGGAGTCTGCACACCCCCAGTGAGCGCGAGTACCCATTATGATGTGAGATATAGCCCGAGGGGCTGGTATTGTTCTATGTGATTGCCCGAGGGGCTGATGTTGTTCCATGTGATTGCCCGAGGGGCTGGTACTGTTGCGAGATATTGCCCGAGGGGCGGGTTTGTTGTCATTTTGCCCGAGGGGCGAACCTTATGTGCTTATTTTTCTTATTTGCATGTCATTTACCTGTTTAACTATGTATTTGTGCCCGAGGGGCGAATTTCTGTGCTTATCTGCACTAGTTGCTCTGCATTCATTTGCGTAACTGTTGAAAAAGTCATTTTCAAAGAAGTTCAAACTGAGCTAAGATGTTTTAAGGGATTTTACAGCTTCAGTGCTTCTTACTGGTTGTGTTTTGAACTGCTTCTATTCAGCATGTTGATGCACTTTTCGTGATTTCTTACCATTCAGACTTTAGTTATGATTATTACTCACTGAGTCGGAGTACTCACTTTACTCCCTGCACCTTGTGTGCAGATTCAGGCATTTCAGCACCCGGTAGCGGGTATTGGCTGAGCTGAGGCAGAGTCATTGTAGTTTTAGCAAGGTAGCTGCCGACGTTCGCAGCACTGCTCTTCACTCTCTTCATTCTATTATTCTGTACTTAGTACATTTCAGACTTTGTCAGTTGTATTTAGACCTTAGTAGATGCTCATGACTAGTGACACCCCGGTTTGGGTTGTGTTTGGGTTGTACTTCCGCATTTAATTGATATTATCCGTTACTTAATACTATTTAATCATGTTTTAGACGGCTTTATGTTGTTTAACTGTTTAAAAAGCTAAATTGGGTTTAGTTGGCTGGCCTTGTCTTCACGAGAGGCGCCATCACGATCGGGTTCGGGGAATAGGGTCGTGACAGTTGGTATCAGAGCCTAGGTTACATAGGTCTCACGAGTCATGAGCAAGTTTAGTAGAGTCTCGCGGATCGGTACGGAGACGTCTGTATTTATCCTCGAGAGGCTACAAAACCTTTAGGAAAGACTTCACATTCTTGAAATTCTTATCGTGCGTCCTTGATTCAGATTGAAATATAACTCTTTGAATTCCTTCCACACATTCGTATGCGCGAACGAGCGCTCAATATCAGATGTGCATCGATGGCTTGTGATTCCCTGATCGAGGGGCGAGATGTGATCTCTGTGTGTTGATATTGGGCCAGTCTGGAGGACTCGAGGCCGGATTTTTGCCGATGGCTTGAGCACCGAGGTGCTGATTGTGTGAGCACGTGTTTCTGGATCTACATGTTCTGTTGTGTCCCTATTAAGGGGAGTAATGACTGGATAGTTACGTGATGAGGGTGATGTGACTGCGAGATGTATTCATATGATTTGGAAGCGACGAGAAGGGTCTACTGGAGGATAGAAGAACTATTAGGTAATTTCCATCTTGATTCGAGTTTTAGCCCGAGTTATGGGCGTGTGAGGAATCCTTTCATGTTTTCTAGTTGGGAGTGAAGTAAATTTCATGTTGCGGTATGAGTTCAGACTCAGGAGGACTAAGTGACTGCGTAATGTCTATGACGGTGGAAGGTATACAGAAACATTAGTTTGAGGCAAAACAGGTGGGTTATCTCCTGCGGAGTGTTCGGAAGTTGTGTGATCCTTACGTTGTCTGTTAGACGATCCCATTTTTCAAGTGAAATATATGTGTTGAAATTCAAGTTTGGGTCGCTTGAGAGAGTGGGTTAACTGTTGCGAGAGTGAATGCGAGATTTGCAGAAGATTTAAAGTACTAAATGGTCTGTGTTTCACGAGCTTAGGAAGGATTGAGTTAATCTCACTATGGTATTATGGCAGCAATAAAGTATATGCGTTACAAGTTATGGTGTGTGTTTTGATCTATGGCTTCGAGCCAAGTGGGGGAGTTTGCTATTGATTAGCTGATTGCACGGTTATGTGCTATGTTGGTCCCAGTTTGAGGCGTGTTGGTGAATCAGTTATGGTTTGCGGAGATTGAGCCCGAGGATGGCTCGAGTAAAGGAAAAAATTTCGACTAAGGTAAGGTTATATCATGCTTCCTAGGTGTTTGAGAATCATGGAATGTCTTGAGTTGTTGATAAAGAATGCTCGGTGCATAGGAAAGGAAAGTGGCTTGGTTGCATCAAGGTAAGGTTATATGCTGCAGTGTCAGAAGTGCTAATGAGGCGTAGGTTGCTCGGTTCTTTTGATCGGGTTAATTGCAGTTTGGGTAGAGTGGATGACTATAGAGAATGGTTCTAATGCGTTCGGGGTTTGACATGTAATAATTGGAGATTTTCAGGTGAATAATTTGGCTAGAAGCTGAGGTTTGCGCTGGAGGGTGTCAAGACTTTAGTCATTTCTATATCAATTATGGGATTGTGTACATCAGTATTAGGAAAGTAATGTCTTCAGATTCGCAGGAAGTCTTTTCAGGGTAGGTATACTGAATGCGGTGCTGTTGGGAGCATTTGAAAGAGAATTCAGCGGGTTGTGAGCCTTAGACTGTATGGTATTATGCTTGGGTCTCGTGTGGCGAGTTTGGGTTGAGGAATTGTGGTGTTACAGCAAGAGGGAGCATCAATTTTTTGACTAGTTCTTTGGGTGCTTACGAGGTAATGAGTTTCTACAAGTGTTTCACGACAATGCTCTTGGGTGATAGTGGCATGCGTAGTTTGGTTGAGATAGAAGGATTCAGACTCGACGGTTTAGTTTTGTGCAAAAGGAATCAGGGGAATTCTTGACGGTTTCTACCACGGTTAGAGAGGTATATTTTTTGCTGGCGTAAAGAGCATGGGATGTGTAATGATTTTATTCTAGGTGGGATCAATGGGAAGTTCTTGACTAGTTGAGTATGTAGATGTTTGTGGCCCGGAAGGGAGATGAAGTTCTCATGTTATTCTAGGATGGTATGGTATATGCGGTATGTTGTGGAGGATTGATATTTGCGTGTATAAGGTTACGGTTCAGTTCTGAACAGAAGGTCATAAAATCCTTAGGCAACACGGGCAGTTTCAGATAATTAGAGAAATGAACTTCAGATGATTAGGGGAACGATCTTCAGATGATTAAGGAAATGGTATTGCTAGTTGGAGGTAATTTGACAAGGGTATATGTTTCAGAAAAAGGCAATGTGATTAAGTTGATGGTACTTTGGTAGTATTACGGCACTTTCTTGTTAGATCGACTGCTGATATCCGAGTTTGCTCGGAGGCACAGAAGAATGTTAGAGTATCTCTCGTGGGATGATTGGGTATTAGAGATGTGGTATGTATTTGGACGGCGAAATTGGGATCAGGTAT
>NW_017670443.1:0-18678 GCF_001879085.1 Nicotiana attenuata
TCTTTTGGGCTCTCTTATTTCACTATCATTAAGAGATTGTCAAATTAAATCCAAGAGGATTTGGTTCTCCTATGCAACCTATAACTATCCCTTACTAACTTGTAACACACCTATTACAAGCCACTTTGTAATACCACTATTACAAAGACTTCACAACTCGACTAACTCTAGCAAGACTCAAACACAAAGGTTTAAGATTTACAAAGGGTTTCCTACACACTGCTTCTTAGTAAGCTAAGTAGGAGTTACAAGTAAGAACATTAACAAAGTTACAACTCAACTAAGGATATACAATAACTTGATGTGGGAACTGGTCCGTAGTTGTTTTGTTCTTTGTTCTTGAAGCACTTGAGAATTGCTTGCTGGATGATCACGTGAGAGAGCTTGAGTAAAAAATATTTAAGTGTTCAAGTGATTGTTTTTACCTTCCTTGATGTTAATAATACATGTGTGACATCACTTACAATGATGTAAGCAAGGTAGGTAAAAAGCCTTCCACAGAAAGTTGACTGCTGCACTGTTCCTGTACTATAGCGTGTGCAGGTAGCAACTTTTCCAACTGGAGAGTTGACTTCGTATAGTCACCTCGGGAGCTGGTAAGGACCTGTTCCCTCAGTTGTTCCTTCGACTCTGAAGAGTTGAGCCATATCCCAAATTGGATCCCAGCCTGGAACCTTGTGATCTTCAGGTCTTGAGGATGTATAATAGGTTCCTTATCTGGTTCTTAATAGTAAGTTTGTTAGATCATCAAAACACAAGACAAGGTGCTCGTAGCCAAGGTACTTGTAACCTATCAATTTTCCCCTATTTGAAGATGACAAGATTATAATTGAAAATCCGACAAAAACCAGATAGTGCACCAGGAACCTCAAAGAGTTCCCCCTGAATCTGTATTCCCCCTTAATCAGTGCACATCATCTTTATTTTATTATGCAGAAATCTTCCCCATTTTGGCATCATAAAAATAATAATCAGTAACAGGCGGTAAAGCAAGAAGGAATTCTAGCTTTAAGTTAACTCGTGCCACTTATGTGCACACAATCATGTCTAGTAACAGAGCATAGAAGCAAGGTATAAATAGCAAAAAGGTAAAAGTTTGCATTAACATAATTTGGATTTTACAACAGGAGCTGAGTCAATTACTACCACATCCACAATTTACAACAAACAACAAAAATACCACAAGTCATCACCACAAGAACTGACACTGAGGGACTTGACCACAAACTAGATTATAGACTTGACACTGAAGGGATAGTATTTTAAGGAGCACTGGAAGGAGAAGGCTTGGAGGCAGAGGTAATGGTTTGGAGGACTAAATCCATTCGAGCATTTGCTGACATTTGCTCATTGATCAGTCTCTTTTTCAGGTCCTCCACTTGTTTCCTGAGCTCAGCATTCTCCTTTGTCAGGCGAGCAACCTCTTCGCTTTGAGAGCTACTGGAACTAGATGCCTCTTGCAGCTGACTTAACTGAGTCTCAAGGATAGTATTCCTTGCTTTCAGGTGCCTTATCTCAGTAGTAGCACTGTTTTGAGCATTTATCAACTGAGATATGGTAGAAGTGCTTCCAACCGCTCCAACTTTCTCAATACACTCACATTCTTCATGAGAGGCTTTTGAAAAAGTTTGCTTTTTGTTGCCCACTTTAACTTGTCCTAGAGGAACCTTGAAGTGCTCGAATACCTTGGTGAGAAGAAACCCATACGGCAGCCCATGATTACCATCTTTAAAGTCTGCCACTTTATTCATGTGCTCTATCATGATCCCAGACAAATTGATAGTGGTGAAGTTGTCAAGTGCTTCCATGAGGAACATGTCTGGATGAGAGGTGATAGATCTTCTCTCAGCTCTAGGCAGCACTACCTTGTTCACCATCTCGGATAACAGTTGATATACAGGAAGGAGGGCCTTCTTCTGAACCTGTTCCCCCTGCTGAACTGCTCTGTCCTTCAAGATTGCGTTTCTAAAGTTTTGAGAACAGGTTCCATGAACATTGGACAACCCTTCAGCAGGCAATCCAAGAATCGACCCCAACAAGGCAAAGTCCATTACCATATCAACTCCATTCACCAAGACGCAGATGTGACCACCCTCAACTTTGAACAAGTCGTCCTAGACACTTTGAACTTCCTCCTTATACACCCTTTAGTATCACTTGTGAACATATGTGTCCACTGTTGGAACTCACAGATCTCAACCAAATGTCTCATACCAGCCTCCTCCAAAATAGCAGGGGCAAATGTACGGCCCCATAACACCTTTTGGCTCCTCATTCTTTCTCTCCAAGAACTTCTTGGTTCACCAACTCTGGCCTTCTTTGAGGAACCAGGTTCCTCATCAGTATTGGCTTTCCTCTTAGCAGATTTTTGGACATTCTTCCCTTTTTCATCAGACTTCCCAATACTTTTCACTCAATTCTTCCACTACATTTTCACTAGAGACAACATCATCAGACTTATTCAGACTTTTAGTAGACACAGAAGATCCCCTTTTAGGCTTGAGGAGACCATGCTTCTGTGAGAGCTTTCTAGCCAAGGAACTAGGTTCCTTAGCTTCTTCCTCATCCACATTCACAACAGGCACTATCTTCTCATTCACAACTTTGCCATCTTTCATTAATTTTCTTCTCCTTGACTTTGCTTGACTATTCTTAAGGGCAGACTCAAGTGCCTCCTTCTTTTGCAACCTTGTTGTGGGTCACTTAGGAGTTGGCTCTTCATTAACAACTAATATACGCCTAGGCAAACTGACAATTCATAAATCATAAGAATCCCCTTCACTATCCTCCTGTTAATCTTCAGACACAGGTCTTATCTCAGGCACAACCACACTCAGAGGCTCAATATCTAAATAAGGAGATGGAGCAGGGTCAGCACTGACCTGGGGCTCCTGAGAGAACCCTTGAGTTGGATTCTCCAATGGCGGATCAAGTTCTCTAGCAGGTTCCCCTATAGCACCTTCCTATGCCAATAGTTCAACAGGCACAGGCTCATTACCCTCACAAACAGTCTCAGACTCTTCCCCTGAGCTTAAGACCATCATCACTCCCTTGACAAAAACCCATTCATTTGCTATGGACATCATATTTTTTATAGCTTCCTTTCCTTGTAAGTCCATGGGAAACTCAGGAGAAGTAGGAGTGCCACCTGTGGACACAGGATCAGTAGTAGTCTTTATTGAGATAACATTTTCGAACCCCTCAGTTTGATCTACTTTTGACCTTTCTTCCATAGGAGGACTTAAGATTTCCTGATTTTCTTCATTCTCAGTAGTACTCATTGCATCTCCCTTTTCCGGCGAAGTAGGAGAAGATCTTTGGGCTACAAATCTTTTGGGAGTCGATATTTTGCGACTCCTTTGAGAACCGGAACTCAATTGGGTAGGAGAGGAGACGGGATGTGGGGGTGACTCTGTTCTAGGGTTTTGGCTAGCAGTAGTGTGGAGAGAGGAGTTTAGGGTTGGTGTTTCAACTGGTGAGGGCTCAGTGGGGATGTTTCTTAGAACACTAGGGGTTATTTGGTTTTCAGCCATTGTGAGAAGAAGAGATAGGATTTGTTAGACTGAAGAGAGGAAGAAACAAGTCGTGAAGTGTTGATGTGAAGAGTGTAATGACAGTGATAGGTGTATTTATGATGAATTAAGGATCGGTTAGAAAAGGCGGCAGTTTTTAAGGAGTCGGGTCAATTTTTAACGGGTGAGACGTTTGGGTTCAAAAGACACAAAACTAAAAAATGACATGCTGATGACGTGGCACTTGCTTTAATCGTTCAAAGCTGTGCATAAGAGAACAAAGAAGCTACTAACCTATGTCAGGAGAACCAGGTTCCATGACTAATCTTGTATCTATAAGCTTTCCCCTTTTTACCAGCGTATACAGCCTTCACTGCTTATTTGCTCTATAATCATCAAGCGTGTCTACCTGTAACAGTATAGAGATGAGTTAGACTTTGCCGTAAAACACCTTTTAGCTAATTTTACCCGAACATTTATTTCATAGTCAACCATTGAGGGAACAGATTCTCATTTGGGTTTTATCAACCCTAGTACCAGACGATTTTTCTCAAAGTGTTCTCCGCTCAGGGCTTTGATAAATATATCTGCAATTTGATCTTTACTGCTGCAGAATTTCATGCATATAAGCCCTTTTTCAATATTGTCTCTTAGGAAGTGATGGCGTACATCAATGTGCCTGGTCCTCTTATGTTGAACTGCATTTTTTGCCATGTTGAGTGCACTTGTATTATCATATAAGAGAGGCACACAGTCCGAGAACACTCCAAAGTTTTCCAACTGTTGCTTGATCCACAGAAGTTGAGCACAACAAGAGGCATCTGCTACATATTCAGCTTCTGCATTTGAGAGTGCCATTGAGTTCTGCTTACTTGTACCCCATGAGATTAAGCAAGAGCCTAGGAAATGTGCCATTCTAGACGTGCTTTTCCTGTCCACCAGATATCCTGCATAATCAGCATCAGCATATCAATAAGATCAAAGCTGTCACCTGAGGGAAATAGAGGACCGGGTCCTGCGTTCCTTTGAGATATCTTAATATTCTCTTGGCAGCCTTCAGATGAGATTCCTTAAGATGTGATTGAAACCTTGCACAGAGACCCACGCTGAAGACAATATCTGGTCTGCTTGCAGTGAGATACAGGAGTGACCCTATGATCCCTCTATACATGGTCCAGGGGAACTAGGTTCATCCATGTCTAGACGGGTGGTTGTGGAAATGAGAGTGTCAATGACTTTTGATGCTCCCATATCAACCTTTTCAGCAGCTCCTTGATGTACTTCTGCTGACTTGTCAATGTTCCCTCTGAGATTTCTTCACTTGAAGTCCTAGGAAGAAATTCAGTTCTCCCATCATACTCATCTCAAATTCACTCCCCACGAGTTATGCAAATTCTTCACAAAGAGAGTCAGCTGTGGCTCAAAAGATGATATCATCAACATACACCTGCACAATGAGCAGGTTCCTCCCACGTTTCTTCAGAAAAAGAGTGTTGTCAATTTTTCCTCTTGTAAAACCATTTTCTAGAAGGAATTTTGATAATATTTCATACCAAGCCCTGGGAGCCTGTTTTAACCCGTACAATGCCTTGTCCAATTTGAACACGTGCTCAGGATGCTCGTGACACTCAAAACCAGGAGGTTGCTTCACATAGACTTCTTCTTTCAGATAGCCATTTAGAAATTCACCTTTGACATCCATTTGGAACAGTGTGAACTCCATATGGGACGCAAAGGCAATTAGAATTCTAATGGCTTCCATTCGAGCTACTGGAACAAATGATTCATCATAATCGATCTCTTCTTCCTGATTGTAGCCTTGAACTAAAATCCTTGCCTTGTTTCTCGTTGTATTTCCAAACTCATCAAGTTTGTTCCTGAATACCCACCTGGTTCCTATGGTAGTTCGATCTACAGGTCGAGGAGCCAGGTGTCATACCTTGTTCCTTTCAAATTGATGCAGCTCCTCTTGCATGGATGTGATCCAGTGCATCTTTCAACGCTTCTTTGATATTTTTGGGCTTTATTTGGGAAAGAAAGGCTGAGAAGGCAAGTGAGTTTCTTGCTTTTGATCTGGTTTGAACTCCTGAATCTCATTGGTAGAGGAACCAGTTATGTCTGACTAGGGTTCTTGGGTGCTTCTTACTTCTGCAAGTGGAGTACCTTGGACTGCATCAACAACTCTACTTTCAGCTTCCGTTGTTGTAATCTGGGGACCGGGTTCCTCTGCAATAGATGGAGATCTATTTGCATCATCTTTACTGGATTCTTACATGGCTCATCATGTTTGCCTTTCCATTTGCCATGTCAATTACTTCACCTGGAGCAGATAAAGGCTCTCCATCTTGATCAACACGTCTGTCCTTCTCATAGGAGAGGTAAGCTTCATCAAAGATCACATGTATACTTTCCTCAACACATTGAGTCCTTTTGTTGTACACTTTGTAAGCTTTGCTTTGAGATGAGTATCCCGAAAAAAATTCCTTCATCACTTTTAGCATCGAATTTTCCAAGAGCTTCCTTTCCATTATTGTGAACAAAGTATTTACACCAAAAAGTCCTTAGATGTGTCAGCTTGGGCTTCCTTCCATTCAGTAGTTCATATGGCGTTTTGTTTAGAAGGGACCTGATCATGCACTTGTTCACCAAGTAGCAAGCAGTACTGACAGCTTCTGCCTAGAAATACTTTGCAATCCCACTGTCAATTAGCATTGTTCTTGCCATGTCTTCAAGAGTTCTATCTTTCCTCTCCACAACACCATTTTGTTGAGGTGTTCTTGGAGCTGAGAAATTGTGAGCGATTCCATTTTCAGTGCAGAACTCATCGAATTTGACATTGTCAAACTCTGTCCCATGATCAGACCTAATGCAGGCTACTTTAATACCCATCTTCACTTGGATCTTCTTGACAAAAGCAACAAAAACTTCAAAGGTTTCATCCTTGGTCCTGAGGAACAAAGTCCAGGTGAATCTGGAATAGTCATCAACTATCACAAAGATGTACTTCTTTCCTCCTCTGCTTGGCACCCTCATAGGTCCACATAGATCCATGTGAAGAAGATCAAGTGACCTTGAGGTGCTGACTTCCTTTTTGCGCTTGAATGAGGATCTGACTTGCTTCCCTTTTACACATGCATCACATATTTTGTGATCCTTGAAGCTTGACTTGGGCAGACCACGAACCAGGCCCTTCCTCACTAACTTGTTCAGCAACGTGAAACTTGCATGACCCAACCTCCTGTACCATAATTCAGCATCATCATCAACAACACTTAGACAGCTTAGATCACCATTCTTCAAAGACTCAAAATTAGCTACATAGATAATCTTGTATCTTTTTGCCACTAGCACCACCTCACCAGTCACCAGGTTTGTGACTGTACAGATTTTTGACAAAAATTCCACTTTGTTTCCCTTGTCACAGATTTGGGAAACGCTTACCAAGCTGTACTTCAACCCGTTCACGTAGTATATATTTTCGATTGAGTAAGAGAGAGACTTCCCAATCCTTCCGACTCCCAGAATGTATCCTTTCTTGCCATTTCCAAAGGATACACTCCCTCCTTGCAGGGCCTTAAGTGAAAGGAAATCATTTGTACTTCTAGTCATATGCTTTGAGCAGCCACTATCCATGTATCGTTGTAGGTTGCTTCCTTTCACTGTTCCCTGCACAAGAAAATCAGAAGTTAGCTTTAGGAACCCAAACTAATTTTGGTCCCTTGTAATGAGGAAATGGGTGAATAAGAGATCTTTTGGTCCATGCAGGCATCATGCATTTTTTATATGAGGGACCAGGTTCTCTACCAGTAGTTACTCTTTCAGCAAAAGATTTGTTTTTCTGCTGTGAGTGAAATCTGGCCTTACAGTTTTCTTTAAGGTGCCCATTGTTACCGCAGTGAGTGCAAAGCCAATTGTCAGGTACAGTAACGTACTTGCTATGAGGGTGTGGAAAATCTTTTCCCTTTGAAACCCAATCCCCTGCCTGTTCCCCCATTGCTAGTGTACTTGCCAGTGATAGCATCAGAGGACCAGGTCCACTTGAGTGATTTTTCAAGATATCTATTCACTCTACATAGTTCTTCCAGAAGTTGTTTGTTTTTCTCAAGCTCAACCCATAGACTAGACTTCACTGAATTTAACTCATTTTCAAGCTTAATGTGTGCCTCGCTTGCAACTTCCTTTCCTTTTTGAGAGTTTTCAGGCCTACTCTCAATTTTAAGTTCCCCAATTGTTTCCTTCAAATCCATTACCACTACTAGTAGGTCATCTCTCTCATGCTCAATGCTAGCAACTCTCTCAATTAAGACATCTTTTTCCATACTTACTTTTTCCATGGTCTCTTTTAGGTCTACCACAACAACCATTAGGTCATCTCTCTCTTGTTTTATATTTGCAATTTTTTTATCTAAGGATCCTTATCTTTCTTTAGGTTCTCAATTGGGGGGAAGGACAAAGGAAAGTTGTTTCTTTTAGATCAACTACATCAACTACTAGGTCATCTCTGGTCTGTTCTTCTCCTAACTCTATAGTCAAAGTACCTTTATCATTTATAAGACTGTGATAAGCATCAATTAACACATTTGCCAATGATATGAGTTTTTTTAGAGAATAAGATTTCAAATTTCTCTGAACATCCAGAAAATTTACCTCATCATCGTCATCATCTTCATCATCATCATACTGAGCCATCAAGGCAAAGATTGAATCGTACTCAGTTGCTTCACTTTCCACTACCATCATTGAACTGTCACCATGATCATTTTCTTCTTCGGATTCGCTGGAAGAGTCTCCCCATACAGAAAGAGCTTGTTTTACAATGTTGTCAGCGGTATTTTTCCTATTGAAGCGTTTATCAGGAACCGGGTTCCTCTTCTTCTTCTTCTTCTTCTTCTTCTTCTTCTTCTTCTTCTTCTTCTTCTTCTTCTTCTTCTTCTTCTTCTTCTTCTTCTTCTTCTTCTTCTTCTTCATTTCATATGTTTTTAGATTGCTGACAAGCTCATCAATGGTTAGCTCCTGCAAGTCCTTAGCCTCTGTAATGCATTCACTTTGCTTTCCCAAGAACTGGGCAGTACACTGAGGATTTTTCTGAGAAGCTCATTTCTTGGAATAATTTCACCAAGAGAGTGAAGCTCATTAATGATAGAGGTGAACCGGGTATGCATATCTTGAATAGATTCATCATCTTTCATCCTAAAAAGCTTGTATTCCGTTGTAAACATGTCTATCTTGGATTGCTTAACCTGCATTGTTCCATTGGGAGCTGTCTGAAGAGCTTCCCAAATTTTCTTGGCTGACTGACATGCTGATATCATGTTGTATTCATCAGGACCAATGCCACAAACAAGAATTTTCTTTGCACGAAAATTCTTCTCTACCGCCTTTCGATCAGCATCATTGAATTCCTTCCTAGTCTTGAGAATGGCTACAGCTAGGTCACCAAGGTTCTTGGTAGGGACAAAGAGTCCGTCACATATGACATCCCATAGCTCAGAATCTTCAGCCATGATGAAGTCGTGCATCCTAGTCTTCCACCATCCATAATATTGACCGTTGAACCTTGGAGGTCTGTAAGTAGACTGGCCTTCTTCGAAGTTTGGAGGAGCAGCCATGAGGATCCTTTCTAGGTGTTAACCTGATAGAAAGAACCTGCTCTGATACCAATTGATAGAATATAAGGGTCCACCAAACTCTATAGAGAACCTGGTTCTCTATCGGTTCCACTAGAACACACGCACACAGCAGTAAGTAAATGACAAGAGAAATTTTACATGGAAAATTTCCAACTCAACGGGATTAAAAACCACGACCTACCCTTGTAGGATTTCAGCTTCACTACTGAGCAACTTTTAGATTACAACCTATGCAACCTAGGAATTAACCTCTTAATTCCTTACTAACTTGTAACACACCTATTACAAGCAACTTTGTAATACCTCTGTTACAAAAGACTTCACAACTCGACTAACTCTAGCCAAGACTCAAACACAAAAGTTAATATTTACAAAGGGTTTCCTACACACTGCTTCTTAGTAAGCTAAGTAGGAGTTACAAGTAAGAACATTAACAAAGTTACAAATCAACTAATGACATACAATAACTTGATGTGGGAACTGGTCCGTAGTTTTTTTGTTCTTTGTTCTTGAAGCACTTGAGAATTGCTTGCTGGATGATCACGTGAGAGAGCTTGAGTAAAAAATTTCTAAGTGTTCAAGTAATTGTTTTACCTTCCTTGATGTTAATAATACATGTGTGACATCACTTACAATGATGTAAGCAAGGTAGGTAAAAAGACTTCCACAGAAAGTTGACTGCTGCACTGTTCCTGTACTCTAGCGTGTGCAGGCAGCAACTTTTCCAGCTGAAGAGTTGACTTCGTACAGTCACCTCGGGAGCTGGTAGGGACATGTTCCCTCAGCTATTCCTTCGACTCTGAAGAGTTGAGCCATATCCCAAATTAGATCCCAACCTGGAACCTTGTGATCTTAAGGTCTTGAGAATGTATAACAGGTTCCTTATCTGGTTCTTGATAGTAAGTTTGTTAGATCATCAAAACACAAGACAAGGTGCTCGTAACAAGGTATTTGTAACCTATCACGTTCGAAAGTTGACCTATTTGGATCAACCCTCGAACATCATTGATATGTTTTTGAAATCTGGAGAACGTAGTACTTTTATTAGGCAATAAGAGAAAGAAATAAGGCCACCTTCGTTATATAAAGCGTATTCACGATTTTAAAATCATGGGTGTATCACTAATATTTGTCATATTGTCAGTTGCTTTGAGCTTTTTTTAGGGTTTTAAATAAGCTATAATCTTGATTAATCTAAATTTATATTTTATTTTATTATTATTATTAGTTATGAATGGTACAATTATTGGATAGTATTATCTTAAACGGTTAAACGTACTTAATTCTTACTGTTAAAATCCAAAATAAAAATAAAAAATAGAATGCTAATGACAAATTAATACCTTAAAAATTGAAGCTCGTACAAATTTTAGTGCAAGAAGCACGATATATATATATATATATATATATATATTAGAACACATGACTGATTATTTAAATATAAATTGCTTACAAAAAAAACTATATTCCGTAATGAAAATTGGAGACGAAAATTCAATAATGAGGTTGAAATAAAAATATGACTAAGCAGTAGTCAGAATAGAATAAGAATATAATTAAGCAAATCTCACTTCGTGCAACTTAGATTTGATGATCATATAAATTATTTATTGTGAGATAATTTTATAGTAATTCAAGATAGAGATAAAATTCAATTAACAATCAATAGATAATATCTGGATCCTTAATTTGTTGTTCACCGTGACATCTTAAAGAATTAATTGGGTTGGAGAAGTCAAAGAGAGAAAGAGAAGAGGAAAAATGAAAAAAAAGGCAAAAGAGAGAAATTCTTTTTTTTTATAAAAAAAAAAGAATAGAAAATTTATAAAATAAGAAGAGAAAAAGAGCTAAGAACGAAATATAGCGTAAGTCTGACCAAAAAAAATAAATATAGCATAAGTGGCCATATGGGAAAGGACCCCGTCCAGTACTTAATGTTCCATTAAATCTCAATGATGTCGTGGATAAAAGCCATCTGGCTGCTTAGAGTTTTAATGGTTTGGATGCATTTGAATTTTATGATAATATTTTTTTTTTTTTAGCTAATACATCCTTTGGGTTCTTTCACAAAAAAAATAAATAAATAGTAGACTGAGGGCTGTAAAGTTAGTGCGTCATTTTACTCATTTGTTTCAATGACAAAAGATAAATAAAATAACATATGATTGAAACAATTTTGAAAATCAAAATAGTGGAGTATGTATATTTTTCTTCTAATAGTTGTGTTACCGATTTTTTTTCTTTCTCAACATTCTTGGTTGTTTAGTCTTTTTAGGTTCGTTGAAAGTTAATGCACATATTTTTTTTTATAGAAATAATGTTAAGGTATAAATATGTTAATTTTGTTTCTAAAAAAATTGTGAATAGTTCAAGCGCATCCATACCATTAAAACTCTAACCAGCCAGGTGACTTTTATCCATGGTACCATTGAAATTTACTGGAGCCCCTGTTTGTACACCACAAAAAATATAGGGAAAATTTTGCGTTAGTACAATTGGGCTCCCTATTTTTTAATTATATAGCCCACATTTCAATTTACAACCAACTAGCCCAAAAATAATACGCTAAGATTCAACATCCAACTCCAATAAGTTCTCAAAATTACTATTTAATTTTTAAAAAAGATTCGTCAGACTTTTAAGTTAATTTTCGAATTAGAAACTATGATTCAAATATTAGCTCAACAAACCAAATTCATTTGGGTGGTGAAAATTAGATTTTTAACAAGCTTAAATATGTGGGTTTAAATTTCGAATTTGATTTTGTGAGAAATTTGGAGTGTGTGTTATTTAGACTTGTTAGAAATAGTATAAGGAGGTTGTATATAAAATTTGAAGTCGTTTAATGGAGATTTGAACAAGAATTGTAACTGAAAATTGTGGAAATTCGTCTACAGACGCTTATATAAAGGTGTATAAAAGTGTATAATAGTGTATAATGTGTGTTGCTACACTCATATACACTATTATACAAGATTATACATAGTTATACAAAAAACTGACTTCGTCTTTTTCCTTGCGTCTTTTTTGAAATTTAACTCAAATCTTGCTCAAATCTGCTCCAAATCACTTCAAATTAAATTTTGAACTCCTTTTGATATTTTCAATCAATTGGAACAACACCCAATCCAAAAAACTAACAAAAAAAAAACCATTTTCGAAAGCAAAGCTTTGAATGGTCTTTAATGGTGGACTTCTACTCGTCAATTTTCTTACATTGTAACGAGGTGACACAAGAGGAGAAGCAGAAAATACACGGCCCCTTGATACATATGTAGAAGATGTGAGAAGAAGAGAGAGTCAAAGCAATGGTTGTGAGAACACATATTTAACTCCATATCTTTCAGTAGCAATGGTTGTAAGAACACAAATTTTGAATTTGCTAGTGCTTTCAAAATATGTACAATGCGGGCTAGTTCAGGTAAAACTTAAAAACATAGGTCATTTTTTGTTATGGTGTGAAATCATGTGTATTTTCTTGTAATTCTTTCTTTTATATATGTTTGAATTTTTTTTTTAAGAAATGCCTATGCAAAACCAAAATCGATATATGAATGAATTCGAAAAAAATATATGAACAAAGGAGATCTAAAAAGGTGGTGCTATAAACACAACACATTGACAAGAATCTTTTCAAATATCTCAAAATAGTGTAACAATTGAACAACTGTTATAAAACAATAAAAGAAGAAGAATAGTATTGCAGAGAAAAGTAGAGAGAGAGAATTCTTATTGATATAGGATGAATTACAATGGAATAGAACCCTCTATTTATGGGGAGAGAGTGACTTAGCCACCAAGTAATAAACCCTAGAATCTCTCTAAATATAGACATTCACCATAAATAAAATTCTGTTTATAACACTCCCATGAATGTCTATTCAACAGATAATGTGCCTCGTTAAAACCTTAAATAAAATAAAACCCAATGGGAAAAAATTCTAGAAAAGGAAAAAGAGTACACATATCTAATAATACACCTTTTGGTTGCCTCATTAAAAACCATGTAAGAAAAATCCATTAGGACAAAATCTTGTAAGGGAAAAAGAGTACAACGCGTATTAGCTCCCCCTGATGAGAGCATCAATTCACATCTTTAAGCATTTGCATTCCAATCTTGTGCACCATCTTCAAAAGATCTTTGGTAGAGATTTGATAAACAAGTCAGCCATATTAACTTGAGCGAATTTATTTCACCTTGAAATCATAATCCCTAATAGATGTATTGTCTTCATATGATCTTGTCGGAATCGTCAGTTCAATATCTTCACATAGAGGTGAAAACTCTTGCTATCATATTATCATGCCTATAGTTATAGCAAGATACATTTGTGCACAAATTGCACTGAGGAAGTGGTACTTCAAGATCAAGAATTGTATATGCTTCAAGCAACTTAAATCCTTCATGGATTGTCATATAAGTTAAGTCATATAAGTCATATAATAGACTTTAGATGCATATCAAGTTTTCATGTCATGCTAGACATATATGATATCGAAAACTGATTGCACATACCATTGACTTTATACTTTCAAGTGTTTGAACTACAGGTTCAAAACTACATGTCTTTCACGTGAAACCAATTCTATTCGAAATTGTTTCTTCCGACTTAAGATCCTCATATATATTTAGCGCTATCATAGATGTCGTCGACGAACATTTTATATCGGTTTCAACCTCCTTATTTTTCATAAAGACATAACATAGTGATCTCTTTATTAATATATTCAGGTACCTGAATCTCTCCTGAGATTTTGTGAAATGTTATGTCATGTGATCTTCTAGAACACTTGCCTCCTTTATTATGATCATTTTGATCATTTTCTCATCTTTTTTATCAAGAAGTTTATTTGAAACCGATTTGTCTATACGCTTTAAGCGTACCATAGACTTTGTCCTTCTAGGACTTATTCTAATAGGAGCATTTACAGTGAGAATATAGTTACTTTCTTTGGGTCAGCAAATGCGTCTGGCATGCTTTGCAATATATTGCAAATGAATTATCCTTTTATGAACTTCAAGTTTATATTATCTTATTCAAGGATCTAGGTGTACAAATGATAATTCATTCCACGTAACTTTTTCTCAACTGTTTATCATGTCTCCCCCTCATGTTAGAAAAACTAACTTGTTACCTCAACTTTGAGAATCCACCTTTGTGCGTTATGGTGTTAATCAAAATATTCACCGCACATCAATAATAATACGATGGAATTATTTGGTCCCTGACCCTGAACCACTTGTGAAGGGAGAAAATAATATACTTTCATATATAACGTATATCGAACTGATATAGATAACTTTGTTCTCATAAGCAATAGTTTGAATATTAAGTAGAGGCACTCAATAAATTATCTTGCTAAACCATTTGTGATGTAAACCAACTTATCAAGATAAACTATCTTGAATAGAAAATATGGAAATTATGCTCGAAATTAAATTATTGGGCAAGCTACCTCGCAAACACCATGTTGCGGGTTAATAATAATCGCACATGTAACCATCTCATAGATGCATCTTATGTGGTATACATGGCAGGTGAATGGGCCAATATTCACCTTTGATATTTCCAACATTCATGGGATTCAATCCCAATTTTAGTTGGTATATTAATTAATAAGAACAAGTATCGTAGGAGAATTCGTAAAGAATTTTCTAGTTCTTTAATATTTACTCATATGAACTCTCTCTTATTATGCACATCATACTTAAATTGATATGGCTAAACTAGTTATGTCAACTGGATAAATTATCAATATTGATAAAGTTCAGGTTTACACAATGACATGTGCAATTATCAATAAACTCCAAGTTTATTATGATATGGGTTCTTATATCAATAAACATCCACTTTATTGTGGTATTCTTTTATTTGTGTAGTACAAACGGGAGAATAAAGCGGGTAACTTTTTACATACATATTACCCCACTACAAGTTGTAGTAATAGAAGATATTAAATCTTTCCTTTATTTATAGTCTCAATATAACCAACCGCTTTCGCTATACTTTGGAAACTGAATAAGTTTTTTTGAGACTTACTACAACACAATACCTTATTGGTAATAAATTGTGTTTCTCCAAAATAGTATAATTGACTCTTGCAGAGTTCTCAATTAGTTTTGTACTATCACATATTTATCGACATCCATATGGTGAATATCTCTTTTAAGGAGAAAGTTATACCATTATGGTCATGGTCAAAATTATATGCAAGATATGTTTCTTGCATTATTGTTGTCCTTTAATAATCACATTGCCAAAATATTTTGGCGTACAATAGGTATGTGACCAATGACCATTCATGCCATAATAATGACATTATTTTCTTATATCATCTCAAACCTCCTTCTAGAGGTGAGTGTGGTATATTCACTACCACTATCACGTTCATATTCTTCCAAGAATAAATATGTATTCATAAATCAGATGTTGTCACATTCACATCATGAATTGACCATAGTCATCTGCATGTGCTTTACGAAATCTTATGTCAAATCGATGACAAACATTAACTTCATAGAGTGAAGGCTTATTTTGAGAATCCTTATTATTCTCATTACCACGATAATGACGATTATAATTTCGTCTATTACCACGTCCACATCCATTGATACCTTTATGGTAATAATTTTGTCTTCTTTTAGACTTATTACATATTGCTATCACATTCTCTTAAGGGAATGAGAATGGAGCAAATTCAATAGGACGGGTCTTCAATTCTTTGCCCACAATCATACCTGAATTTGATCATGGCAAGACATAGAAAGTTTACCACTTTGAGTGGTTATAATTTCTTTCAAACTCCATTAGAGTTAAAATCAAGATTTATTGTCTTTGCTTGTATTTAAAATCAAATTATAGAATGTCAAGAATCTAAAAGAGAAAAATAAAGTAAGATACTTACCTTAAATCCAGAATGTAATCATGAAAGAAGTTCATGGAACAATTGACAATCATTATGCTCAATCCCAAAGCTTCTACTCAATTGGTTAGAGTCTCGTGTTGATAACGTGTTATAAAACAATAACAGAAGAAGAATAGTATTGCAGAGAAAAGTAGAGAGAGAATTCTTATTGATATGGGATGAATTACAATGGAACAGAACCCTCTATTGATAAGGAGAGAGTGACTTAGTGTCACGACCCAAAAGGGTCATAACCTGTATTCCTACTCCCTCTGTACTTCTGAGGACCTGGAAACCTCATTTGGGGTTGCCTCGAGTTGTGTGCGCAGTCCGGGCACGTAGCCGGAAAAGTTTAAATATGAAATTTGTGAGAAAATTGTTAAATCTTGGTATTTAATTGATTAAGTTTGACTTCGGTCAACGTTTTGGGCAAGCGGATCCGGACCCATGATTTGACGGTCCCGGAGGGTCCGTAGGAAAATATGGGACTTGGGCGTATGCCCGGAATCAAATTCCGAGGTCCCAAGCCCGAGAAATGAATTTTTGTGTGAAATTATTTTCTAGAAATAATTAAGGAAATTGGAAATGAAATTTGATTAAAAGACTATGGTATCGGGCTCGTATTTTGGTTCCGACGCCCGGTACAAGTCTTATATACGGCTTAAGTACTTTCAGTAAAGTTTGGTTGAATTTGGACGTCGTTTGACGTGTTTTGGACTAAAAACTCTAAACTTGATGTTTTATGAAAATTGGAAGGAAATCCTGGGTCTTGAGGCCTAATTTGATGATTATGATGTTGTTTGGGCGATTTGATCGCACGGATGAGTCCGTAGGATGTTTTTGAGTTTATATGTATGTTCGGTTTGGAGCCCCGAGGGCTCGGGTGAGTTTTGAGTAGGTCCCGAGAGGTCTTAGGCTAGAAATATCAGATGGTTGCAGGTTCAGGTGTTGCAGGCCCCCAGCGCGGTCGCGGTCATTTCCGTGCGGTCCGCGCTGGAAGCTGCGCGGCCGCGGTGCGTTCTTGCGCGGTCCGCGTGGCTAGGTTCAGAGGGCCAGTGGTTCAAGTCGACCAACGCGGCCGCGTGACTAATCAGCGCGGTCCGCGCTGGGTAGGTTCAGAGAGTGGTTTTCCCACTCTCTCGGTGCGGCCGCGGGGCATTTTTGTGCGGTCCGTGCCGGGTCTTCAACACAGTATATAAAGTCGGTATTTTCAATCATTTTTCACTTTTTCAAAACCCAAAACATAAGGGGCGATTTTCCAAACGATTCCACTTCTTCAAAACGATTGGTAAGTGATTTCTAACTGATTTTCTAAACTCCTTAACATCCTTAAACATAATTTCAACTTCAAAACAAAGATTTTAATGGGAAAATTGGGAATTTAGGGTAGAACCTAGGTTTTCTAAAATTGGGGGTTTTGGACCTCAATTCCAGGTCCGATTCCAAAATAACTTACATATTTGAGTTCATGGGGGAATAGGTAAACGGGTTTTGGTTCGAACCTCGGGTTTTGACATGTGGTCTCGGGGGCATTTTTGACCTTTTGGGGTAAATTGATGAAAAAGCTATAATTAGTCATTGGGTTTGATTTGTTTAGCACATATTGATATCATGAAGTCCTTATTGCATAGATTTGGTTGAGTTGGAGCCGAATTCGAGAGGGAAAGCGATTGTGGAGGATTGTATTGGCTGTGGAAGTTGAGGTAAGTGTTTGGTTTAACCCTAGCTTGACGGAAAAGGAGTCGGGTCTTGATTGCTAATTGCTAAATGATCGAGTACGATGTATAGGCATGGTGACGAGTTCCTATACATTGGTGTCTAGCATGACCGTGAGTCCTTATATGTGGATTGTTTGGATATTGTTATGCCTTCCATGCTTAATTGATGGCTTCTATGCGTTGTAAACACCTTGTGAGGGATATTGTGATTGTGGAACTTCGTGGAGCATTGGCTCGGTTTGAAACACAAATGGTGAGAGTATATGAGATGAGAAATGCCTTGTAGCTTGCCACGAGTGCGAATGAGAACTAGGATATGAAAATGAAAGAAAAAGAGAGATAACGATTAGCTCTTGCATGGTTATTATTGGTTGTTGTGTACCCTTGTTGGGATTTCCTTCCAAATACTTGTTCACTCCCTTGCCCTTTATTTGTGACTGTTGCTTGGGCAAGGTTGAGAGGTATACATTACGGATCGGGTTGCGCGCCGCAACAATGTTAATTGTGGATCGGGTTGCACGCCGCAACAGTGATAATTGTGGATCGGGTTGCACGCCGCAACAATGTTAATTGTGGATCGGGTTGCACGCCGCAACAGTGATAATTGTGGATCGGGTTGCACGCCGCAACAGTGATAATTATGGATCGGGTTGCACGACGCAACAGTGATAATTGTGGATCGGGTTGCACGCCGCAACAGTGATAATTGCGGATCGGGTTGCACGCCGCAACAGTGATAATTGTGGATCGGGTTGCACGCCGCAACAATGTTGAAATGTATTAGGGTCGGGTTGTGCGCCGCAACAGTTATTGATGCAAATGTGTTTAGTGTTGGTATTAGTTTCTTGTTCGCCTTAAATTTTAAACTGCCCTAGATTGATTACTTTGGATTTACTGTTAATATTGTTATCT
>NW_017670443.1:22762-32625 GCF_001879085.1 Nicotiana attenuata
CGAAGTCGAAAATGCGTCAAAAGCCACGGGTGCACTGGTGTGACGTGGTTCGAGATATATTTTCACGACGTTGCAATTCTTATTAAAAAGACATAAAATAAAAGCGGTTAAAATAAAAGGCACATAGGTTAGAATATGTTTAAAAATCAGATAAAAGCAAATGCAACAGTTGAGCGACCGTGCTAGAACCACGGAATCCGGGAATGCCTAACACCTTCTCCCGGGTTAACAGAATTCCTTACTCGGAGTTCTGGTTCGCGGACTGTTAACAGAGTCATAATTTCCTCGGATCGGGATTCAACCGGTGACTTGGGACACCATTAACCTCCCAAGTGGTGACTCTGAATATTAATAATAAATCCCGTTCCGATTGTCCTTTAATTGGAAAAACTCCTTATGCACTTGCGGGTGTAGGAAAAAGGAGGTGTGACAGCTCTGGCGACTCTGCTGGGGACAAGAACCCAGAACTTTGGTTCAGGGTTCAGAATTCGAGCTTAAATATATCGTTGTATTTGGCTTTATCTGATTTTTCTACATGTTTCATGCTAAATGTGCAAAATGTTGCTTTTTACCGCTTTAATATTATCTGGATTGCATATAAACTGTGGCGAAACCCTTCTCTTCTCACCTCCGGGGATGTGCTCACTGGTGGAGACTCCCTATTCTGTTAGTGTCAATACCCTGAAATAAGAAAGAGGCCGGACAAGTTACTAAGCCGGATGGCCTTTTGGTTCCCGGTACGTAGCCCCCTCCTCGACTCGAGTTGTCCGCTCGGGTACACAGTCTAGAACACATACCCAGGTTTTGAACCTAGAAGAACTTGACTTCATGCCGGATCCCTAGTAGGAACGCTTATTTGCATCACGTGCATTTTGACTTAGGGGACTCAACACAGGGGTTGGGTCCGTCTAGGACAGGTGTACCCGGAATAATGGACCATCCTGATGCATCCTACTTGTGCATTTATTTGTTTTGGACTCGCATGCTGACCGGCTTTGAATATCTGGGAAAAATTGGAAAAACAAAAAGAGAAAAAGAGAAAATAGCAGTGCAGAGAGTTAATTACCTATATTAGAAAAATCAATGTCCAAGTAGTGCCGAAATGCTGCCGGATTTTTGAGAAAATAAAAGAAAAGTATGTTTTTGTTCTTAGTTTGTTTTGTTGGCCAATGGAAAGAAAAACAAAAAGAGTTTTATTTTTAAATTAGTTTGTTTATTTGCCACTGAAAAATCTTGCTTTCAGAAATAGTGTATTTGCCGAAAACAAAAAGAGTCTTGTTTTCAAAATAGTTAGATTTATCTGCCCGAACTACGCAGGTTTGATTCTCACCGGATGTGAGATACGTAGGCAACCCTCATCGGGTCCAACCTCCCCTTTTCAAAAATAGCCAAAAATGCCAAATTTTTTAATTTCATCATGAATAAGTCGGGTGCCGCCATTCTTGTTTAAAATAAGCCGAATGTCCCCAAAAGGGCGCCGGAAGGCTGTTTTTGCAAGAACAGCCACCCTGAGTCATTTTCTAACGGTTAGCAGGCACAGCCTTAAAATCTTCTTTACGAAGTGCTGAAAGGCCGTACCCGCAATACCGGCTGTTTGGTTAACTTGGAAATTTGAACAGAGATTATGTCACTATTCTCTTTTAGGTCAAAATAAGTGATTAAAATCACCTTAATAAATGTGCAGGATTAGCACGACTCAAAATGAATTATTTTCAATCATACATAAAATCCCTTTGGAGTTACGTCTGTGGTGGAATGATTTAGGCGAAGAAGGGCAAGCTGCAGTCAAGAAACATTTGAAAGGACTTACCGGTTTGCTCGATATTACGCCTCGGGGAGATATTATTAGAGCACTGGTTACATGTTGGGACCCAGCACATAATGTGTTCCATTTTTCGGACTTTGAGCTTACCCCGACATTAGAGGAAATAGCTAGCTACATTGGAAAGGATGAGGTTCCATTGAGGCACAAATACTTGGTTGCCCCCAGAGTTGTAACCGTGCACAGATTTCTAGACTCTTTGAAGATAGTCAGAACCGTCCATAACACAGATCTGGCGAATGGCTTTTGTACTCTAAGCTTCATATATCATCGATATGGCCATATCGGGGGTTCAACAACCCAGAAAGTAAGATATCTAGCAAAGGAAACCGCCAGAAGTGGGAGGAGCATCGACGTTTCGCCTTCATGGTAGCTTTTCTGGGGCTTTTAGTATTTCCAAGGAAGGATGGGAACATTGACATAAAAATAGCTGGGGTCGTCAGCACGTTAATTACTCAAGCCAAAAGTACACTTGCACCTATGATATTGGCTGACATCTTCCGTGCTCTTACAGCCTGCAAGGCCGGGGAAGCTTTCTTCGAGGGGTGCAGTCTATTGTTACAAATGTGGATGATCGAGCATCTGTGTTATCGTCCTCAGTTTTTGAGCTACGGTTCTCCAGAAAAAACATTGCATAGAAGAGTTTTACACAAGGATTAAAGGGGCCGAATTGCCAGAAGGAGTCACGGGTTGGACAACATATTTTCGGTCTCTCACTGCAAGCCAAATAGAGTGGACACTGGGATGGTTACCCGTTGATGAAATCGTATACATGCCGGCAGCCCGACCACATTTCCTTCTGATGGGGCTTAGAAGCATCCAGCCTTACGCCCCATATCGAGTGTTGAGGCAGCTGGGGAGATGCCAGATAGTACCCAAGGATGATGATCTCAGTTTGCAAGTGGTTGAGATTGGCCCTGATGGCCAGTTTCCTGAAGCAATGGTCCGCCAAGTCTGGAGCGAATGTCAATATTTGACGGCAAACACTTGTGTTCGAGATCGAGCCAAAGGAGAAGTGTCGCCTGATTATCAGGCTTGGTATAGAAGGGACGTTGCATTCGGAAGACCGGCCAAACGACCGCACATCCAGGAATTTGTTGAATCATCACGAGAACAGTGGGATTGGTTAACTAAAGAAAATGAGTATAGGGCCCGCATAGGAGCATTGGAAAAACAGGTCCAGGACCTCCGATTTGAGAATAGCTTGCAAGCCGCGGCTGATGAAGGTGAGAAAAAACAATTGGCCAAAGAGAATGAAGCCTTGCGAGCCCAAATCCAAAAAATGAAGTTAGAGGCCGATAATCCTGTCAGAAGTGCCAAAGATGCAAAGCTTATAGCAAATCTAAGGCAAAAGGTGAACGACTACAGTTTTGACCGTAACAAGGCAGAAAAGGAATTAGCTGGGGTCCGGAAACAATTGGCTAAAAATGCAGAAGAACGGGCCCGCATGGTTAAACAGTTAAAAGAAGAATATGACAATGAGGTCACAGGATTAAAGAAAAAGGTTATTGCCACAGAAAACCGTATGATCAAGCAGGCAAAAGAGTTCAAAGTCGAAAGAGAACATTGTTACATGGCATTGGCACAGTTAGAAATGGACTTGCAACAACTCCGGGAACAAAGCCAGGCGGCTGAGCGGACTTTGGAGGCTAGGGCCCAACAGATAGGGCGGTTGCTTCAAGAGAAAGGAAGAATCCGAGAGAGAATCTTAACCGTTGCTCATTCCATTACTAGGAAATGTCAAATGTGCGAGAACATGACCCGTACCACCTTCTTGGCATCAGTGATGATATTTGTGAAGCAGATAATGAACGACCTGGACAGACTTCAAGGGGAACTTGCATATAGGCCCGCGGCGAGACCGAATGATGTCCCGCGGGCACCAGGAGCTTTAATGTATTCGTAATTGTCTTTGAGTCTGCACTCTTTCTTCTACTAAAAAAAAAAAAAGAAAGGAAGTTTGTCTTTCGAGTCTGTATTTCTTTTTCCGGGGTTAGGTCATTTGGGTTTGTATTTCTTTTTACCAGAGTCTGTATCTCCTTTTCGTTAAAAGACAGTCAGTTGATTGAGTCTGTATTTTGTTTGAATTAGAATAGGGATGATGGAGTTTGTAGTTCTTAGAGTCTGTTAGTTGTTTTGAGTCTTTGTAATAGACAAGTTTGCTATCAATAAAATTGAAATTGCCAAAAATATCATGCTCCTACTTTGCATTTATTTTTCACGAACTACGCTTGGTCTGATTCACGCAGGGTCGTGATACGTAGGCAATCTCCATAGGATTCGACCGTTTCTAAATAATAAAAGGGAAAACCAGAAAGGAATGATACAAACAGGGGAAAAACCAAAGGAAAGAGAACCAAAAGAGGGAGAGCAAAACAAAGTGAAAAGGAAAAGATAAGAGTGGGAACTAATTGGCAAGAAAAGAAATGAAAGCCGGGATGACGCATGTGAATGAATAGAGGCATAATAGAGACGTTTGACTGCTTAGGTGCATCCACCCATCAATGTGCGGTTATCTATTTGTTAATGCCCTAACCGCTAACCAAGTTGTTGTTGATGAGTCCAGATAGGTGTTTAAGCTGACTGGCATTCTGGCAACCCATCCTTACAACACCCGTTCCAAGGACAAGTCAAACATGACCAATCAGGATTTGGAAGCGAGCATTGTTGACCCATCCAGAGAGGAGGAGGCAGTGGACGTTAACACAATGAGAGAAGAGATGTACAAACTAAAGCAACAAATGGCCGAAATGTACCAGGCCTGGTCGAAGGGACATCCACCACCAGTCTATCCTGCCAACCCCAATTACCTCCCACCACCAGCTCAACCCCAAGATCCTCCCACAGTGAACTCATCTCCCGCTTTCCCTACTTACCAGCAGTACTACGGAACCACCTCTCAGACACCACCACCACCACCACCCAAACAAATTCCATGTCCTCCACCACCAATTGCTCCAGTATTTGTGGCGCCTCCACCTGCCACGTTGCAGAGATCTTCCAGTGAGCCATTGTTTCCAACTCACGACAGCCAGTACTACCTCCCGAGCCTACCTTTAAAGCTCCTGAGCCATATTCCTACACTCCTCGCTTTGAGCTCCCGGTGGAAACTAACAAGCCGCTTAAGGACCCGGAACAGGAAGAGATGTTTCGAAAAGTAAAAAGCCTGGAGCAATCCTTCAGGAACATGCAAGGATTGGGTGGCCAAGTCAGTGCGGCCTACAAAGATTTGTGCTTGTTTCCCGATGTCCAGCTGCCAACAGGGTTCAAGTTACCAAAGTTTGATCTGTATGATGGACATGGTGACCCTGTAGCCCATTTGAGGGGATTCTGCAGCAAGATGAGGGGAGTTGGGGGAAAAGATGAGCTATTAATGGCTTACTTTAGTCAAAGCTTAAGTGGAGCAGTGTTAGAGTGGTACACACGACAAGACCATGCTCGGTGGTACACCTGGGACGACCTGGTTCAAGCATTTGCATGTCATTTTCAATACAATCTCGAAATTGTCCCGGACCGGCTGTCATTGACCAAAATCGAGAAGAAGCCCGGAGATAGCTTTAGAGAGTACGGTTTCCGTTGGAGAGAACCGGCAACAAGAGTTGATCCTCCGATGAAAGAGAATGAGATGGTCGATTATTTCCTTCAGGCTTTGGAGCCAACCTACTATGGTCATCTGGTGTCCGCGGTGGGAAAAAATTTCAATGAGGTCGTAAAGATGGGAAGTATGGTGGAAGAGGGTCTCAAGTCTAACAAGATTATGAGCTATTCAGCACTCAAAGCAACCACGCAGGCTATTCAAAGCGGCACCGGAGGAGTATTGGGAAAGAAAAAGAAAGAAGAAGTGGCAGTAGTGGAATCAAGGGTCTGGTCCAGGAGTCCGTCACCATATTATCACCAACCTCGCCCTCACCCCCAAGCTTACCCACATACTCCATATGGCCCACCACAGCATTACCACCCACCTCCTACTCCCCATTTCTCTGTCCATCATGCCCAGACTTACTCCCAACCCCCTACCCATGCACAATGGCGCGCACCGACTCCCCAAAATACTTACCCATCTAAAAACGCTTACCCACCCCCAAGAACCAACAGAAATGCCGTTGGAACCAGTTACCGACCCAATCTCGCATTTAAGAATGATAGGTTGCAAAAGAAGAAGACTTTTACTCCCTTGGGTGAATCTTATACTAGCATGTACCACAGATTAAGGCAGTTGGGCATGTTGAACCCGATCGAACCCAAATTACCAAACCCTCCCCCAAGGAACCTGGACCATTCAGTAAGCTGTGAGTATTGCTCTGGAGCGCCTGGACATGACACGGAGAAATGTTGGCATCTGAAAACTGCCATTCAGGAACTCATTGATCCACGGAGAATTGAGGTGCAGGCTCCGGAGACTCCCAATATCATGCAGAATCCGCTACCAATTCATCATGAGGCTCACATGATCGAGTTAGTGCAGAAGGGAGAATACAAGAAGTCGTCACAAACTGTGATGATGATTAAGGCAAGTGAAACTAAAGCAAATGAGAAATTGGTTGATGGGAAAGCCTTGGTCGCAGTGGACCGGACAGTCAGTGAACCAGTGATGATAATAGAACCAGAGCCTGTTAAGGTGACAATACCAGGAGCAGTTGTTAAGCCTGTGTTGGTTGTAAAAGGCGCTCGAACAGAACCAGTTATCATTAAACCAGTGACCCAGTTGCCTGTGGTTAGTGAGAAAGCTGTCCCGTGAATTATGACAGAGTGACTGTGATGTACCAAGGAAAGGAAATTAAAGAAGAAGTGTGCGAAACTCATGGGTTGACTAGATCAGGAAGGTGCTTCGCCCCTGAGGAATTGAGAAAGGTTAAAGCAGCTAAAGACAATCCGGCACCGAAAAAGAGGACTGATACTGAAGAAGAAGCTGAAGAGTTCCTGAAAAAGATGAAGGCTCAGGACTATTCGATTGTGGAACAATTGAGAAAACCCCGGCACAGATCTCATTATTGTCCTTATTGATCCATTCGGATGAACACCGCCGGGCGTTGATGAAGATTCTAAACGAAGCTCATGTGCCAGATAAAATCACTGTGAATCATCTTGAGAAGATTGCAAACAAAATTTTTGAGGTGAACAGGGTAACATTTTCCGATGATGAGTTGCCATTGGAAGGAACTGAGCATAATAGAGCTCTCTACCTCACAGTGAAGTGTGAAGATTCCGTGGTAACCTGGGTGCTAATTGATAATGGGTCTAGTGCAAACATTTGCCCTCTTTCCACTCTAGAAAAGTTGAAAGTTGACAGGGAAAGAATTCATAAAAATAGCATCTGTGTACGGGGATTTGACGGCGGAGGGAAAGACACAGTGGGTGATATTGTGTTGGAGCTAACAATAGGACCCGTGGAATTCACTATGGAGTTTCAAGTGCTCGATGTCAGTGTTTCCTACAATCTTTTATTGGGACGGCCCTGGATTCATGCCGCAAAGGCAGTACCGTCTACTTTGCATCAAATGGTCAAATTTGAATGGGATCGGCAGGAGATCGTGGTCCATGGAGAGGACAATTCTTGTAATGCTATTACATCCTTCGAGGAAGTTGAAAATGACAAAGGCCCGTGGGTGTACCAAGTCATGGACGCAGTGTCAGTTGATAAAATCCCGGAAGGGGAGTGTGTTCCTATGCCCAAGATAGCTGCCGCATCTGTTATGGTGGCTTCAGAGATGATAAGGAATGGATTCTTTCCCGGAAAGGGGTTGGGTGCTTCACTGCAGGGAACAATACAACCAGTGTCTCTTCCCGGAAATCTGGACACTTTCGGGCTAGGTTTCAAACCCACTGCTGCTGACATAAGGAGAGCCAAAAAGATGAAAAAGAGAGTGTGGACCCTCCCAAAACTCATTCCTCGCCTTTCCCGTTCCTTCGTCCGGCCTGGTACTAAACAACGCCCAGCAACAGCACTACCAAATTCTATGGTGATAGAACCTGACAAAGAGTTGATCGAAAAGTTTGAAAGGGTGTTCGATGAAGTGAATATGGTGGAACCAGGCGAAGGTCCGAGTAAAGCTGATGTGCAGTTCGTGGGGTCTCAAGCCAAGCTCAATAACTGGGAAGCTACTCCTCTTCCAACTCGGAAGGAGTCGTGGTAGTTAGCTTTGGATTTTTCTTTGAGTATTAAATCTGGATTCGTTCCAGGGTTGTAATTCAGATTTCTATGTTCCGTCCATTTGGATGAATTAAACCTTGTTACCTTACAATTTTAATGAAATGCAATTTCCTTCTCTCTTCATTCCTGATAGCCTTTATTTTGTTTTCTTTTCTCTCTTGTACAGTCCCTTTTATGCTGGTTTCAATGATATGTCATGCATGAGGAATCTCCGGCCTAGTCTTGATAATCCACATGAAATAGTAATACAAGAAATCGAGTGTGATGGCGAGGGGGAATACGATGACGAGGAAGCTTTGGAAGAAATCAATAAAGAATTAAATCAATTTGAGGAAAAACCCAAACCCAACTTGAATGACACAGAAGCAATCAATCTAGGGGATCAGGAAAATGTTCGGGAAACAAAAATAAGTGTCCATTTGGAAGCCCCGCTCAGGGAGGAGATAATTAAATTGTTTTTTGAGTAAAAAGATGTTTTCGCATGGTCATATGATGATATGCCAGGTTTAAGTACCGATCTGGTGGTCCACAAATTGCCCATTTATTCGGAATGCCCCCCTGTCAAGCAGAAGTTGAGGAAATTCAAAACAGATATCAGCGTGAAAATTAAGGAAGAGGTTACTAAGCAGTTTGAGGCGAAGGTCATACGGGTTACTCGATATCCTACCTGGTTAGCTAATGTGGTGCCAGTACCAAAGAAAGATGGGAAGACCAGAGTATGTGTTGATTACCGTGATCTCAATAAGGCGAGCCCGAAGGACAACTTCTCACTCCCAAACATCCATATATTGATTGACAATTGTGCCAAACATGAGATTGGTTCCTTCGTGGATTGTTATGCGGGCTATCACCAGATTTTGATGGATGAGGAGGATGCGGAAAAGACGGCATTCATCACGCCTTGGGGAACATATTGTTACAGGGTCATGCCATTTGGGTTGAAGAACGCAGGGGCAACGTATATGAGGGCAATGACTACCATGTTCCATGACATGATACATCAGGAAATCGAGGTCTATGTGGACGACGTGATCATAAAGTCGAGGAAACAATGTTACCATGTTAGGGATTTGAGGAAATTCTTCCAGAGACTCCGCAGGTACAACCTCAAGCTTAATCCAGCAAAGTGTGCGTTTGGAGTTCCCTCGGGGAAGTTATTGGGAGTTGTAGTGAGTCGGCGTGGTATTGAATTAGACCCGTCTAAGATTAAAGCCATCCAGGAGCTACCGCCACCAAGGAACAAGAAGGATGTGATGAGTTTGCTTGGCAGGTTGAATTACATCAGCAGGTTCATTGCCCAGCTTACAACTACTTGTGAGCCCATTTTCAAGCTGCTAAAGAAAGATGCTGCGGTCAGATGGACAGACGAATGTCAAGCAGCATTTGACAAGATTAAGAAGTATTTGGCTAGTCCACCTGTGTTGGTCCCGCCAGAGCCAGGAAGGCCCTTGATCCTTTACCTGACTGTGTTGGACAATTCTTTTGGTTGTGTATTGGGGCAGCGTGACATCACAAGAAGGAAAGAGCAGGCGATTTACTACCTCAGCAAGAAATTCACATCATATGAGGTAAAATACACTCAACTCGAGAGGACGTGTTGTGCTTTAACCTGGGTAGCGCAAAAGTTGAAACATTACTTGTCAGCATATACTACCTATCTCATCTCTCGGTTGGACCCATTGAAGTATATATTTCAAAAGCCCATGCCCACAGGGAGGCTAGCGAAATGGCAAATCTTGCTTACGGAATTTGATATTGTCTACGTGACTCGGATTGCAATGAAAGCACAAGCGTTGGCTGATCATCTAGCTGAGAATCCCGTTGATGATGAATATGAGCCTTTGAAAACATACTTCCCGGACGAGGAGATAATGCATGTTGAAGAATTAG
>NW_017670443.1:32874-36426 GCF_001879085.1 Nicotiana attenuata
GAGAGTTTGAAGCTCATACCATACCGGCAATGTTTGCATGAACTTCGTCAACGGTTTCAATCAATAGATTTCAAACACATTCCGAGGATGCACAATGAGGTTGCCGACGCTTTGGCCACTTTGGCATCAATGTTGCATCACCCGGACAAGGCTTACGTGGATCCGTTACAGATTCAGGTTCGAGATCAGCATGCCTATTGTAATATGGTGGAGGAAGAGTTTGATGGTGAACCATGGTTCCATGATATAAAAGAATATCTCCGGATGGGAGTATACCCGACACAAGCTACAGGGGATCAAAAGAGAGCAATTCGACACTTGGCAAGCGGATTTTTCTTCAGTGGAGGAGTATTGTACAAGAGAACTCCAGATCTTGGGTTATTGAGATGCATAGATGCCAAACAGGCTACAGTTATCATGGTTGAGGTACATGCGGGAGTTTGTGGACCTCATATGAGCGGATATATATTGGCAAAGAAGATCCTACGAGCAGGTTATTATTGGCTTATTATAGAACGGGATTGCATCAGCTTCGTGCGCCAATGTCATCAATGTCAGATACACGGAGATTTGATTCATTCTCCACCATCTGAATTGCATACAATGTCAGCACCATGGCCGTTCGTTGCCTGGGGAATGGATGTTATTGGTCCGATTGAGCCAGCAGCCTCAAATGGGCATAGAATGGTAGCTATTGATTATTTCATTAAATGGGTCGAAGCAAAAACCTTCAAATCCGTGACTAAGAAGGCAGTTGTCGATTTCGTACATTCAAATATCATATGCCGGTTTGGGATCCCGAAGGTAATCATCACGGATAATGGTGCCAATCTCAATAGTCATTTGATGGCCGAGACATGTCAGCAGTTTATGATCATGCACCGCAATTCCACTCCATATCGTCCTAAGGCAAATGGGGCAGTCGAAGCAGCTAACAAGAATATCAAGAAAATACTTCAGAAAATGGTAGAAGGGTCAAGGCAATGGCATGAAAAGCTACCTTTTGCCTTATTAGGCTATCGCATTACTGTTCGCACTTCAGTAGGAGCGATGCCCTACTCATTGGTGTATGGAACCGAAGAAGTAATACCCGCAGAGGTTGAGATCCCGTCCCTCCGAATCATCGCAGAGGCAGAGATTGATGATGATGAATGGGTTAAAGCACGCCTGGAACAACTAAGTTTGATTGATGAGAAGCGACTGGCAGCAGTGTGTCACGGTCAATTGTACCAACGACGAATGGCAAGAGCATATAATAAGAAAGTGCGTCCGCGGAAGTTCGAAGTAGGACAGTTGGTGTTGAGACGTATCCTACCTCATTGGGCTGAGGCAAAAGGAAAGTTCGCCCTAAACTGGCAAGGGCCATTTGTTGTAACCAGAGTTTTGTCCAATGGCGCTTTATACCTAACGGACGTGGAAGGAAAATGTGTAGAAATGGCTATCAATTCTGATGCAGTCAAGAGATATTATGTATGATTTTCTTTATCTTTGTGTACCTGATTGTATTTGGTATGTTTTGAGATTGAAATGATGAAGGCATTTTGTTCTGCTATCCAAACACTTTATCCTTTGTTATCCCTTTGAGCCTTATTATATTTTCTTTCGTATCCCTCTTTCGGAATCAACAACAAAACTTGAGAATCGAACGGGGAAATCAAGTGGGGAAAGCAAGAAAAGAAAAAGAAAAGAAAATAAAAGAAAAGAAAAAAAAAGAAAAAAAAAAGAGGAAAAAAAAACAAAGAAAAGAAAAAGAAGGAAAGGAAAAAGAAAAGAAGAATAGTAGAAAAGAAACATCGCAACGATGAAGCGATCTTATGTCCTGAACTACGTCTGACTTGATCCCGAAAGGGTACGTAGGCAGCCTCATTGAGATTCAGTCACAACAGAAGAAAAATCCAAGAAGCCCCAAGAAGGAAACTGGGGCAGAAGTTATGGTTGTTGCAAGAGATACGATTCCGAAAGTTGTAACGTTGAACCCACGTTTGAATTATTTTGAGCTTTTATACCTTTCTTTCTAAAACCCATCCAAAAGCCACATTACGGTCCAAAGAAAGACCTTCTGATCAATTTCAAGAAATGTCAATACGGGCAGGTAAAGTGATTCATGTTGGGGACAACACTCTAGTGACAGAAGGAAAATGATGAGAATAAGAGTCTTATTGGTGAAAACTCTCACGGGCACTGTAAGGCGACGAGAGTTGAGAGAAATAAAATGAGAGAGTCTTATTGGTGAAAACTCTCACGGGCACCGTAAGGCGAAGTCAGTTTGAGAGATATTAAAAATGAGAGAGTCTTATTGGTGAAAACCCTCACGGGCACTGTAAGGCGAAAGTGAGATTTTCAGATGGGCAAATGAAAGAAGTCTGTGGCTGAAAGGTGTTTGAAACATGGAAAAACAAGCAAGGTTTGGGTTTGGCGAAAGTCGGTTGTGAAAGTATGAAACAAAAAATGTGGCAATTGACAATTGATTGGTTGGACAGACTAGGCTGGAATCCGAAATGCATGGCACGATCAATGGAATCAGCCTTTCCGCTCAGATAAGTCCTGTCCTTTTTCTCTTCATTACAACTCATTCGTTTTCAGAGTTTTTCTATCCTCAAAACCTTGGAGGTCATTGCATTTCATTCTCTTGAAGTCTGTCTAGAAGATGTTTCAGTGTCAGTTCTATTAAAAAACAAAAGAAGGACGTCAAAGCTAACTACCAGCTTCCCAGTTATATGGCATAATAAGGTTGGGACATATCAAAAGAAAGTAAAACATGAAGGACCAATGAAAATCAGTGGAATAATCAGATGGTTGTGAGGGAGAAGCAAAGTTCACAAGAAGGGAACAGAAACACCAAACAGTAATACGAGGTAAAACATTTGGGTCATCAAGATCAGAGGGTTGAAAGTCAATCGGGAAATCGTGGCAAGTCAAAGCAAGTCCAAAGAAGCAAGTCAGAGCAAAGTCGGAAGCGGGAGCATGGCCAACAAGAATGCCAGCAGCTAACCACCATTTTACATTAGCAAATTTTTCTTTGATTGGAACAGGGGCAGAAATTTTCGTTGTCTTGTATGTTTGTCGCAAGCAGGGAATACTGTCCAAGGTAGCAAGCAGGATCCCACCTGGAGAACAAGGGAATACTTTTCAAGCTTCAGCAATCAGGAGCCCACCTGGAGAACAAGGGAATACTTTTCAAGTTTCAGCAGTTAGGCGCCCACCGGGAGAACAAGGGAAGTGCAATTCAAAATTTAGCTTTCAATTTTTAATATTTGACATGCTGTACCCAGCCACCAAACTGGGGCAGAAAATTTTCTTTGTTTGTCTATTTTGTTACAGTCAGGAACCCACCTGGAGAACAAGGGAATACTTTTCAAGTTCAGTAGTCAGGAGCCCACCTGGAGAACAAGGGAATACTTTTCGAGTTCGGTAGTCAGGAGCCCACCTGGAGAACAAGGGAATACTTTTCAATTTCAGCAGTCAGGAGCCCACCTGGAGAACAAGGGAATATTTTCAAGTTCAGCGATCAGGCGCCCACCTGAAGAAGAAGGGAAGTACAATCCAATTTTA
>NW_017670443.1:36779-40263 GCF_001879085.1 Nicotiana attenuata
GATTTCTATTGGGATGATCCGTATCTGTTTAAAATTTGCACGGATGGGGTGATAAGAAGATGTGTACCGGAAAGTGAACAAATGAACATATTGGAGGCTTGTCACTCTTCTCCCTATGGAGGCCATCATGGGGGGGTGAGGACGGCCTCAAAAGTTTTGAGCTGCGGATTCTATTGGCCGATATTGTTCAAGGATGCTAGTGATTTGGTGAAGAGATGTGATGCATGTCAAAGAGCCGGCGGTATTTCCAAGAAGGATGAGATGCCCCTCAATACAATTCTCGAGGTGGATATTTTTGATGTTTGGGGCATCGATTTCATGGGTCCGTTCGTGAGCTCTTGTGGTAACACTTACATTTTCGTGGCGGTGGACTATGTCTCAAAGTGGGTGGAAGTCGTGGCTCTACCCAACAATGAAGCCCGAAGTGTTGTAGCATTTTTGAAAAAGAGTATCTTTACGAGGTTTGGTACTCCTCGGGCCATTATTAGTGATGGGGGGTCCCATTTTTGCAACAAGGCTTTCGACTCATTGCTTGCTAAGTATGGAGTTAACCACAAAGTGACCACCCCCTATCATCCACAAGCTAGCGGACAAGTGGAAGTCTCAAATCGGGAGATAAAGAGTATTTTGTCCAAAACGGTGAATGCTAATAGGACCGATTGGTCGAAGAAATTGGATGATGCTCTTTGGGCTTATCGGACGGCTTACAAGACTCCAATTGGTATGTCTCCGTATCGGTTGGTGTTTGGTAAAGCTTGCCATCTTCCGGTGGAACTTGAGCACAAGGCTATGTGGGCATTGAGGAAGTTGAACTTGGAATGGGATGTTGCAGCCATTCTCCGAGTGGAGCAATTGAATGAGCTTGATGAGTTTAGATTTCATTGTGAGCACGTGATTTTTTGCCCTAAGCAATAATTCCCAAAATTTCAAACAAAACAATTTCTTTAAGTATTTTGTAATTTTTCGTGAATTTGGTGGCATTTTTTTGGTAATTGTTGCATTTTTATTCGTGCATTTTAATTCATATGAAAATACAAAAATATGCATTTTTTGCATTTAGGATTTAATTTCACAATTTTAGTATTAATTAGGTATTAATTAGTTTTAGAACAAAATTTAAAGAAAATTGCAAAAATAGTTTCTTTGCACTTTTAATTGTTAATTGTTGCACTTATCTTTAAATAAAGTTTTAAATAATTTTAGGAGTTAAATAATTTAATTAGGTCTTTGTTTTGTTTTAGCATTTTATAAAATCAGAAAAAATATAAAATACAAAAATGAAAGCAAAACAAAAAATGAAAAGGGGACAATTAAAATAAAAGAAAGTGGGGCTTGATAAGAAGACCAAAATTGGGCCAAAATTGGCTTAACCCAAATTAAAAAAACCCCCAGATCCGCCTGTTAGCCCAAAACCCACACCATTAACCCGATCCAGGTCCGCCCCCCCTCCCCCTAAACGACGTCGTTTAGTAACTTTCAATCAGGACCGTCGAGGTTTTTTAATCTAACGGTCCTGAAGCCTAGGTTACTAAGTATATATATGTCCAAACCCCACCCCACCCCCTATCCAGTCATCTCTCTCACCCCCTGTATACACCACCACTCCGCCTCCGTTCTCCGCCGTCAGCCGCCGGCCGGAAATCCGTCTCCGCCGGCGGCGATTGTCCAATCCACCTCAAATTTACACCGCTTACTCCCCGTAATCTCCTCTTTCCAAACCCCAAACCCCCATGTCTCAAATCCCCTCCCTTCTCTTCGAATCTTTGAATCTGTGGACGCCGCCTCCGCCGCCCACGGCGGCGAAGCTCCAAACCACTCCAAAAAATACACCCCTTATTCCTCTCGTCTTCCTCTTTCCAACCCCTAAAACCGCTTCCCCCAAATCCTAGCCAAACTTCTCGAATCCTCAATCGAAAATCCGACCAAAACGGTAACTCATCCAAAGTCAGCCAAATTAGCACCAAATCATCCCCTCTCTTCCCTCATCCCAAATTTCCACTTGGTTTCCGTCGAATATCTCTGGAATTTGTCAAATCGTTAATCTAGGGTTTTTCGAAATCAAGTCTGATTGGAGACTCAAATGCTCGATTGACTGTTAGCTAATGTTACATGTTTATTTCAGACGAGATAAACACGTGACATTAACTGAAAGCCAAATTCGAAGATAGTCAGTTGAATGCTCAAAATTAGTAAGTTTTTGTTCGATTCTGTTTTGATGCTGTTCAATATGTGTTTCGTCTTGCTCTTGTAATTATTCTTAGCTTTAGTTTAATTTTGTTTGATTGGTTTAATCCTGTCTGGCTAATTTTAGGTTTTAGTTTAATTTTTCGTTTTGAATCCGTCTTGCTAAATGTTTGGTTTCAGTTTATGGTTCATTGTTATAGTCCTTAATCCTTTATTATCCGTCTTAGTCGATTCTGTTTAGGCTTTGTTGATTTTAATTTTTGTTTTAATGTTTGATTTGTTAATTTCAGTTAGTCTAGTTAGTTTAGTCTAGTTTAATCAGTAATTATCATCGGTAATGCCTTAATTCAGTGTTTAGTATTAAGTAGCTATAGGTTTAGTTTAGTTTGGTCTGGTTATAGCTGAATAGGATAGGATCTTGTTTAACCACGGTTAGTCCTTGACCAGTTACTAGGGTAATAGGGGAATGGTCTGGTTCAGCTCAGTAATTCCAAGAGGGTTCAAAGGGTAGTTTAGGCATGGAAAAGGGTAGTTTCATTAAGATTGGTAAAATCAAAACTAAGGCAAGGATAGAATAGGAATTGTAATGGGTATAGACCCTTCTAGAGTGGGCTTTAGTATAGATTTCAATAAAATAGGTGTAGTTACTTGTGTAACAAGTCAGAAAATAAAGGGTAAAAATAGAATTAAAATGGGGACTAATGGGTAAAGGGAAAATCTGAAATTGGACCCTAAGTTCACCTATAAATAAGCATTCATTTGCCTTGATTCACAAGTTGGGAGCCCCAAAATTACCCCCAAAAATCTTCTCTGCAGATCTGAACCTAAATTAAAAAAAAAAAACAAATCCAGTAGATAAGTCCAAAAAAATATACTGTTTTATTCAATTTCCTGGCTAATCTCTAGTTTTATTAGCTGATTTGCATCTCCTAGCTTCGTTCCTGGTAACTTGCAGTTTCAGAGGAGTCTTTTGGTTGATTTCGAGTGAGTTTGGGTTTAGATAAGCTGGTTTTGGGTTGAGTGTTGGTCTGTGAAAGTTCAGAAGATATTTGGGTGCATGTTCGAGACAATTTAGTGTTGGTCAAGTTGTTTGGATTGGTTTCCTGCTTGCTTTGGTGTTCATTTGTTTACTAAGTTCACTTGAGATTGCTTCTGGGTTGAATTAGCTGTGCCCGTTTGTTTGCTGCTGCTGACCTTACTTTTCTCATTGTATCGCAATTTCCAGGTATATTCTCATGCTCCAATGATGCTGAAGATCATATTCATCTGTAGAAACTATGTCGAAGTTTAAATGATGGAA
>NW_017670443.1:40885-55052 GCF_001879085.1 Nicotiana attenuata
ATATTGGAGGCTTGTCACTCTTCTCCCTATGGTGGCCATCACGGGGGGGTGAGGACAGCCTCAAAAGTTTTGAGTTGCGGCTTCTATTGGCCGACGCTATTCAAGGATGCTAGTGAATTGGTGAAGAGATGTGATGCATGTCAAAGAGCCGGCGGTATTTCCAAGAAGGATGAGATGCCCCTCAATACAATTCTCGAGGTGGATATTTTTGATGTTTGGGGCATCGATTTCATGGGTCCGTTCGTGAGCTCCTGTGGTAACACTTACATACTATGTTTCAAAATGGGTGGAAGCCGTGGCTCTACCCAACAATAAAGCCCGAAGTGTTGTAGCATTTTTGAAAAAGAGTATCTTTACGAGGTTTGGTACTCCTCGGGCCATTATTAGTGATGGGGGGTCCCATTTTTGCAACAAGGCTTTCGAGTCATTGCTTGCTAAGTATGGAGTTAACCACAAAGTGACCACCCCCTATCATCCATAAGCTAGCGGACAAGTGGAAGTCTCAAATCGGGAGATAAAGAGTATTTTGTCCAAAACGGTGAATGCTAATAGGACCGATTGGTCGAAGAAATTGATGATGCTCTTTGGGCTTATCGGACGGCTTACAAGACTCCAATTGGTATGTCTCCGTATCGGTTGGTGTTTGGTAAAGCTTGCCATCTTCCGGTGGAACTTGAGCACAAGGCTATGTGGGCATTGAGGAAGTTGAACTTGGAATGGGATGTTGCAGCCAATCTCCGAGTGGAGCAATTGAATGAGCTTGATGAGTTTAGATTTCATGCCTACTCCAGCTCATCTTTGTACAAGGACAAGATGAAGTACCTTCACGACAAATATGCTCGGGGAAAGGAATTCAAGGTCGGTGATATGGTTCTTCTTTTCAACTCCCGGTTGAGGTTATTTCGGGGCAAACTCAAATCTAAGTGGAGTGGCCCTTTTGAAGTGGTATTTGTGACTCCCTTTGGTGCTCTTGATCTCAAAAACAAAAATGGTGAGGTATTCTGGGTCAATGGGCATCGTGTGAAGCATTACTTGGGGAAGATTGATGACAGACACGTGGTGGCACTCCTTCATTTGAAATGATGAGATGGTAACATGCATCGTGCCGCGACGTTAAATCAGGCGCTTCTTGGGAGGCAACCCATGTCTTTTTCTATTTCGTTGATTTTCTTTATAGACTAGGATCTTTGAGCTAATGGTTTGTGAGATGTTGCAGGGATATTGTTGAACCAGTGCAGAACAAAAAAATTATCAGGTCTCTGAAGTTTGCCAACGCGGCCGTGTTACAAAACAGTGCGGTCCGCGTAGGCTGGTCCAATGGAGTAATAAGTCTCTGAAGTTTCCAGCGCGGCCGCAGAGCATTTTTTGTGTTGTCCGCGCTGGGAGAGCTAAAATGTCATGCTCTCTGAAGTTTTCCCACGCGGCCGCGTAACAAAACAGTGCGGTCCGCGTGGGAAGCTCATCTCAATGTGAAGGAGTGAAATCCAGCGTGGTCCGCGTCCATTTTTGTGCGGCCGCGCTGGTAGGTAGGTGATGGGTCCCACAGTTTTCCAATAAATAGAGACCCTATGCCTCATTTTACCCTTTACGCACTTTGACCTCCTGGGCTAAAACTTTTACTATTCACTGACCTTTGCTTCAAATAGTTGAATCCTCATAACACCTAGTAACATTCCTTGCTAATTTCATTCATAGTTTTAATCCTTAATTATTGTGCTTGCTTCCCAGTAGTGTAACTTCTTATTTTCTTCTCATTTTTCTTAGGTTTAATGATTAACTTAGTTTTTTTTTTTGTATTTATCTTGAACATTGGGCATGAACTTCAATATGAGAAATTGAGTAGGGACAACTAGGACCCAAAGACTTGATGAAAAATGGACCAAAATGCTAAACCCTAGCTCTGTTCATTTAAATAGCCCTGCGCGGCCGCGCATCATTTGTGTGCGGTCCGCGTCGCTTCCTCTGTGGTGCCTACTTAGACCAGTTCGGCCGCGTCACATTTTTGTGCGGTCCGCGCTGGCCCAACGCGGCCGCGGTCCATATCAGTGCGGAACGCGTTGGGGGGATTCAGAGAGCTTCACCAGGGGGCATATGCCCCGCGCGATCCGCGCTCCAAACCTACATGGTCCGCGCCCCCATGTACTGTTTCTGTGTTAGGCATACTACCTATGTTTTCTCCTCCTGTGTAACTCATCTAATTCACTGTATGTGCTTAAACTAACAATGTTAGACGTGTGTTTTTGCAGATCATGGTTAAGAAATGAGGAGCTACAGAACAATAACAACCCGGGAGAGGTGGTTCCTCCCGAGGGGGAAAAGGAAAGAGAATTGCTAAACTCACTCCCCAGGCCCGGGCAAACATTAAAAAGACCCGTAAGCTCTGGCTGCTGATAGGGCTGCCTCCCACTCTTCGGGGAGTGAGTATGCACCCTCCCGGAGCATCACCTCAGAATCAGCCCCCACTCACACCTCTGACCCATTCCAACTACATGACACTCCTCCACCTTCACCCACCTCCAAGAGACCGGTCAATGTAATTTCGGATTCGTCTGATGAGTCCGTAGCAAGAAGTGAGGCACAATACTCCACCTCCCCCACAGCTTCATTATCTGGGGAGAGTGCAGGATATGGTGAGGGAGGTGAGCCTCAAGTCGGGGGAGTTGATCGAACCAGAAAGCCTGAAGCCTGGGCAGACAAATTTGTTAGTGAGATAGCATTTCACAAATTTAGAGAGTGGTGGCCCGTGAGGAAATTGATCACGGAGAGACAATTCATAGACAGTGATCTTCTACCCCTCAACCGAAAGGTGCAAGAGCAATTCCGTACTAGAGATGGCTGGAGTTTCTTCAAGGAGAGGTGTATTGAGGTCAATGAGCATATGGTAAAAGAGTTCTATTGCAATGTGTCTCATGTGGTTAAGGACACAAAGGCGACGAAGGTGCGGGATAAAATGGTGTTGTTTGATGGAAAGTCCTTGAATGAATATTTGGGATTCAAAGAGGAAGATGAAATAGAATACTTAGCGAAGCTAGCAATGGGTGAGGAGGTGCGTCCTTGGTTGGCCGAGTACTTGGCAGCCCCGGGCACTGTTCCAAAGTGGTTGAAGGCGGGGGAGAAGATTCTGCGGAACACATTCAATTTTGAAGCAAAGGGTTGGTTGACATTTGTTTGTAGTAGACTTGATCCCTCCACACATGATCACTCAGTTCCTCTCGCCCGGGCTGTTCTTGTGGCATCTATCATGGCTGGGCTTCCTCTCAATGTGGGCAATATAATCTCAAGGGTGATCTCTACAGTCGGACAGGAGACCAACACAAACTACCCCTTCCCGAACACTCTGTCCATGTACTTTAGGGATTTGGAGGTGAAGAAAAAGCGATTTGATGTCAAGACAAAGCCGGTGGCCCCCTATTCATGGTATAGCCAATTGGGTTCAGACAACCCAAAATCCAAAAAGTACCAGCCACCCACCTCTGCCCCACCTGGCCAATCTGAAGAGCCAGTTGCGGTATAGCCTTCTATTGGACCATCCTCCATCCCGACCACTTCCACCAGTGAGCCCTTACCCCCAGGCCCTTCTACTTCAGCTGACCCGGCAGTTCCTGTTTCAAAGACTCATCGGTTCACTGCCCACCAGCTCAGTCAGTCATTACCCAGTCTAAACAACTGGATGTCAGCAGCGACATCCAAGTTGTCCACTTTGGCTACTACAGTTGAGGCACAGTCAGCACCAGCCATTGCCCAAATCCCTCCTTCCATTGAGGAGACTTTGAAAAAGCTCCTGGCCAACCAGGAAAAGATATTGGAGACCCAGGCCACCTTGACTATGGCAGTGGCCTCACATGGCAAGGCTTTGAAGGAGCTTGCAAAGGAACATAAGAAAATGAGAAAGTCGAGGGCGTCTCGGGAGTCGGTAAAGAAGCTGCGAGCAGATGTAGACAAGCTTTTGGCAGATCAGATGCCAATAGACTTGCTATTGGGAGATCCAGCTATAGATCCAGCAGCAGCACAGCAACATCAGGAGGAGGAGCCTAGGCACCCAAGGAAGAAGAGGAAGCTTCCTAGCACTGAGGGTATTGTGATAGAGGTGGCACAGGATCAGGAGGGTACTTCCATTGCTCCTCCAGATATTCAGCCGGTCCATGACCCGACCCCTGTCCCAGCAGCAGAGCAGCAGCAGGCCGGGAACCAGTCTAAGGTTCCTGCCAGTACAGCGTACCAGGGGACCACTGATCAGCCCATGCAGCCGGACCAGGCTTGAGGAGCCATTCTATATCCTTTCTCTGTTTTTATGCTTATTTTGGTAGTTGGCATTGGGGACAATGCCAACTCTTATTCGTGGGGGTGCGCCCTACTGTTTTGATACATTTGGATGACTGTATATATTTGACTTTTAGTTTATGTTTTAGTTTTGATAGTTGGCCTGTATATAACTGCTAACTTTGGCTACTTCTCTACTTTATGTATATATTCATCCCCGTTGTATATTCTACTCCCCATTGTACATATTCATTCGGTTTTTCTATTTTCGTTAAAATTTTTCATTTTTAGCTTGGTATTTAGGCTCGTAGCCTTTTGTTTTGGTTTTGGCATTGTCAATAAGCCCTTGGTTTTCTTAATGCCACGGTTCTTTCCATGGGTAGAGTGTTGTGTGAACCGGGTGGCTCTTCCCAATGATGGATGGCGTGACAACCTTCTTAAGGGTTTGAGTCCGTTTTTTGATTTCTTTTTCTTTTGATTTTGCGTAGTTAAGGGTACCTCAAGAAAAGCTTCACTTGGGCCTAACACATTTGCCTTTGATCCCATGGTCAAAGACATAATGTTGTGCTTAGGATGGTGAAAGTTGTGGCCTTGAGACTCTTGTGTTGACCAAACAATCATCATGTGGTCTTGTTGAACCATTGTGCGCTTGAATCATAACTAAGGTCGTTGTGGGCCCTCAACTCGATGTCTTTAGCAATCCTTGAGGGTGTGTGGTGAGAATTAGAATTGTGTGTCCAAGTCCCGAGCCGATGGTCTAGAACTTGCCCCGAATGTTTGTTGAGGCGAAATCCTAGGTGAAATTTGACTTGACAAGTGATTATAGGCTCTCCTTGATCCAAATGCTAAGTTGAACAACTCCATAGCCTACCAATGAAATGATTCCCTAGTTAACCCTTTTGAGCCTTAAACTTCCTTCTTTCAAGAACCAAAACTACAAGCCTATACCCGTTTTTAATGAGACCCTCTCTTGACACCCACGTCTTCCCTTGAGTAAATGACAAATGTCTAAGTTTGGAGGGAGAGGCAAGAAAGGAAACAATGTGGTAAAAGGTACAAAAGCAAAAGGAAAGAAAGGCAATGAAAAAGGAAGAAAAGACAAGACAAAAAGAAAGACCAAAGTGAATAAGGTCAAAAAGGGGATTCAAAGAAACAAAGGTGAAAAAGCAGAAATAGGAGAAATGTGTTGAATTGCATGAGAAAGAGTGACAGTGTGTCTCTCTAACCCCCTTGAAAAGAAGTAAATACTCAAATGAGTCAAGAAATGTGTGTCAAAATGAATCAAAAGAAGTGCTTAAGGGAAGATTGAAACCGCTTGATCAAAATCATGTCCGATCCTTGCCTAAAAGCCTTTACAATGACTCCACAAAAGCCCTATATGATCTTGAGTTGAACGAAACCTACATTAGTGGATACTTACATAAGGGGCAAGCATATGGTACCCAAAGCCAGATTTGTGACCTTCTTTTTGAGAGAATTGAGTGAAAATCCCATCAACCTCGGTTTGTGTGTCACTACTCTAAAAGGGTGAGGTACACTTAGGGAGAGTTGAGGATGTTTGAGTTTGGGTTCCACAATGACCAAGGTATTTGAGAAAAGCTCTTTGATGAAATATGTCAACCCTTGATGCTCTTGTGGCACACTTGATCCATAGATTTCAAAAGCCGAAAATGTGTTAATGATGCATTCGTATTAAGGGCAATTGTTAGTCCCAACTGATGCTTGATGAGGTACTTTAGGATAGCTGAAAATTCTTGGATTGCTCTTTGGGGTAGGTCTTATTTTGTTTGCTTGAGGACAAGCAAAGGTTTAAGTTTGGGGGAGTTGATAAGTTAGAATTGTAGCATGATTATACCCCTACTTGCTATTGCTTTTGTTATGAATTGCCACAAAATAACCCCAAAACCCTTACAAGTTGCGCTTGATTGCAGGTTTGAGCGACAAGATGACAAATGTCAAAGATCGGCTCAAAACGGAGTGAAACCTGCCAAGTGTCAAAGACCAATTGAAGTGGGAACAAGAAGACCTAGCGCGGACCGCACTGATATGCCACGCGGCCGTGCTAGGAGATTCAGAGACTGGGTCATTCACAGGGCAATCTGTGCGGTCCGCGCTCTTTTTTACGCGGTCCGCGTAGATGAGATTCAGAGAGATGGTGTTTATGCCAAAGTACTGCCACGCGGCCGCGCGCCCTTTTTACGCGGTCCGTGCCCGTCCTGAAACGCGGCCGCGCTCCATTTCTGCGCGGTCCGTGATCCCAACTTCAGAGTACAGAGTCCAAGAGCCAACGCGACCGCGCTCCATTTCTGCGTGGTCCGCGCCTACCCCGCAGGGGCACTTTTGTCCAAATTTTTTAGCTCGGTATAAATAGATCTTTTTGACATTTTTAGGTTAGATTTTAACTACTGAACGAGAGCCGCGCTCGTGAGAAGTACTTTGTAGCCTAATTTGGCAATTTTACTCTTGAATATCAGAGATTTAAAGTAGCAATCAATTATTATGTTCATTTTATCATCTATTTCTATTGTTTCTTCTTTAATTATGCCTAGCTAAACCCATTAGCTAGGGTTGTGGCTCAACCCTAGTGTGGGTAGTTAATGGGTGTTTCATTCTAGGGTGAGATTGAGATTGGGTATTTGTTATTTGGGTTGATTTTGTCTTTCAATCTAGAATTTGTGGTTGCAAACATGAATTCAAGCTTAGCGGGTCTAACTCTTCTTGAGAGAGAGAGTCTTATGACCCTAAAAGTTAACCCAACAAGGAATTGGGATGGACCCATGGGAATGGTAGTCCCAATTAACGGGTTAAACCTCGAAAGAGTAATTACCCTACTTGAGCTCTAGTTGCCCGGTCTAATTGGCCTACCTAATTGGTCTCGAGAGAGTCAATTGGGCAAAATCATTCTCTCTACCGAGAGGTGTGAGAATGAGTGCACTTGTGTAATGGCTATAGCACTAACCCAAACTTATCAATCTCCCCTTAGTAGCTTCTACCCGTTAGCTAGCCACCTAGGTAGTGTTACAACCCTAGTGCCTTTTTCTCATATCAAGCACAACTTAGCTATATTTCCTTAGCATAATTTAGCTTTAAATTCTTAGGTTACAAAAGTGGTTTTAAATATAAAAACCCTCAAAAATGTTAGGAGTGCAATTAGAAGTACAAACGCATTTCTAAACTAAACCGGCAATACAACTCCATTCCAAGCTCCCTGGGGAAATTCGACCCCGATCCACTATTCGGGTATTAGTTATTGCTACCCACTCTTACTACCATTGTGTAGTGTTGAGACGGCCGCGATCAGGGACCGCTACATCATAGGAAATAATATCAATGAGAAAAAGCAAAGGAAACAAAACAATGAAGGGAAGCTATAAGCCGGATTATACTTACGCTTCATATTCCATTTCTTGGGAAATGGCATCTTCTCGGCCGGGATTAGGTCAGACGTCTTCACTCGAACAGACCGGCTCATCCAGCCTCGATCCTTGTCCTCATCTATGCTCGAGAACAGCACCTTGGTAGCCCGACGCCGAAGCCTTATATTAACTTGCCTCGATAAAGACGGGGGCTGTACAACCTGATGAGATGGTCGAGGGTGAAAGACATCCATTCGACTTTGCTCGCGAAGAATCAGAGCGGAATGACAGTCCGACAAGAATAGGGATGGATCTGACCTTGGGTTATTTGCTATTGACAGTAAAAATCAATGATGACGGGATCGACAGGGCCCAGCGTGAAAGGGTAAGTGTAAGCACTTGGAAACCCTTCCAAATGGGTAGTGATGTCTTCTTCGGGAGCCGGAATCACCACCTCTTTGTCTTACCAATGGCAATCTTCCTTTACCTTCTTAAGGTCACTCTCGGTTATCAAGAATATATATATCTCGATATTGGCTTGCATCGACCAGGGACCGATGAAGTTTTCTCGACATTGAAGTCGGAAGTAAGGACACATCCCTCGGGAACGCAATCCTCAAGGCGCGGTGCCACCGGTGTTCTACCACCGGCCGACCGTGATGAAGAAGCTTTTTCCTTTTGAGGAACAGTTTTTGACGTTTTTGCCATTTTGTATAAGTTTAAAGAAAGAAGAAGAGAATAAGACTTGGTCTTTTGGGGGAAGTTTGATAACGAAACCTAGAAATTATGCAGAACGGAAAAGCTTAAAGGATGCAAAAAGCTTGAAGGTTAGAGCAGAGATCAAAAGTAAAGTTTGGGCAAAAAGAAGGAAAGAGCATTTATAGGATGAAGATGACGGTTTAATGGCACTGGTGGCCGACCATCAACTGAAGCCCATTAATGACTTAGGGAACTGTACCGACGGGACGTTTTAATCATTTCCGACGCTTACGTCATGAGGATGACATCATGACAGGTCGAATTACAAAATCAAAGGCTCAATTCATTTGTTCTCATTACATTCTAAGAAACGAGGGGACTATCTGTATACAGTTAAAATCGAGCCTACCCGATTTCACTATTTGATCGAAACTAGAGAGTTTAAAATCGGGCCTACCCGATTTGCCTCGTAGTGGAGCAGATCAAAGTGACGAAGACAAGGTACCGAGTTCGAGAATCGAAGTGCCTGCCGAGATCGAGGCCGGCAGCGATCGAGACCAAACAGGGCAGACTTCGAGCAAAGCACAATAACAGGAAAGCGAGATATCCGTGACTGGTCGAAAATAATGGCGGTAATCTCGGAACGGATCAAATCAAAGGCAGTTGTTTAGGCTAATCATAGGATTTACTTTCGTAATTAGAATTGTACCATAGATAGGATTCCTCTACTATATAAAGAGGATCCTAATCAATTTGTAAGGAGCTTACACTCTGAGATATCAAAGCAATACAACGCCTTTTCTATAGTTCATATTCGTGTTCATCAGCTTGTTATATTTCAACTGTTCTTGCACAAACTAGTTTGAGGGTATTCAAGTTCGAGGGTTGAATTCTATTCAAACATTGGTTTTCTTTATATTATTATTAATTTCTATTATTACTCTTTGCATTTATCAATTGGAATTAGGTGAAATCACGTATCCTTAAAACCACATTATAAGTTTAATTGTTATCCAATTTTAAGGGTAAACATTGATATTGATTTTTTTATTGAAGTCCTTACACTCTTTTATTTTTTTTTTAAAGATTCTAAGGTGAGTTCAGCTATTTCATCAATCCTATTGTAGTCATTAAAGTCTTTTATTTTCTATATATTTTGTATGTACTAGTATCTATAAACGTGCGTTGCACGTTAATAATGATACATGATGGTTTAAATATTTATTTATATGAAGGAATAATAAATTTAATTAATGAGAGAAATTTTATATATAGTACTATAACAATCGTCTAAATGCCGAAAAATATTATTACCTTAGCATAATAAGTGAATTCAAAATTAAAGGATATCATAATAACTTACATAAATGATCAATTTTAGTCATATTACGTAGACAATTATGTATTGTAGTTTAAAGGTATCTAATGTGATGGTATCTTATCGAATACTTCTATATAGATAGAGTCTCTATATACGTGCCTTGCACGTTAATGTTTAATCAGTTATTTATATATAAAAGAACAAAAATTAAATTTGTTATAAATATATGAAAGAACAAGAAAATAGATTTATTAAAAGTTACATGCAAGAAGGAAAAATTATTGAAAAGCAATTGTCTTTGTAAAACTACAACAATCTTTTAAATTAAAAATCAATCATATTATTAACACAATAGTTAAACTCAAAACGAATGAACATCGTATTAAACGCATGCTTTAAAAACAAATCATGTTATCAATGTTTGTCTTTTATGTAAAGTCTTTCGAAACTTATTCCTAAATTTTATTATAAGTTTCCTACATTAACAATTAAGTCATTTGAAGAGGATGCTCATTCAGTCGTGTGTTAGTGAGTCATATTACTTTAAAAAAAATATGAGTAAGTTTTGTTACACAGGCTAAATAATAGATTAAGAAGGAAATGTATTTATGTTAGTTTCTTCGCAGTTCTTTCATAATATTTCTTTTTTGAATCACTCGAGTTTTAATTCGTTTACTCTTTATGTTTGCGGCCGAGATAAATATTTGAATCTAACATTATTTGTCCGGTTATAGTCCAAGTAGGATTGGTATGACGACATTGGAATTTTATGTTGTCTGAGAAGAAGTAGGCTACTGTCACAAAGATGCAAAACGATAAAGACCTAAAAGAATTTGATCCAAATTCAATTTAGTAGGCTTGGCATATGTGTAGTTTAATTCGGAAAAGAATTTTAGCCTTAGGTGATTTACAATTATATCCTTAAATTATATAAATATTTAAGGTTATAAAAGTCGATCAATATCTCCGGAATATTTTAGTCGTTCAACATTTAGCACAAATTATTAATATTGATAAGTTCACATAAATTGAAGCAAAGAGAGTAAATGACTATCCACTAATATCAGTAAAATTGTTAAATAACTATTTATTTCAATGTGAGATTTATTTTTGTAGTAGTTGTAACTTAGCACTTTAAAACGAAAGCTATCCAAAATTTTCTAGTTGAAATAGAAAAAAATTTAAGGGCTCCTAACTCTAAAAAAATATAAAAGAACGGGCAAACGTAAAAGAATAAGAAATACTCCTACAACTAAAAGGAGTTGTAATAAGAAACTTGGTAAAGGACTTCTAAAAAGTGATTGGAACTTTTACGTTTGCCTTAGGTGTAGTTTAAATGGGAAAAGAATTCTAGCCTTAGGTGATTTACAATTATATCTTCAAATTATACAAATATTTAAGGTTATAAACGTCGATTAATATTTCAAGGCTATTTTAGTCGTTCAACATTTAACATAAATTATTCGTGCTTTTATAATAACTAGTGTTAGTGTACGTGCGTTGCACGTGTACATCGCGACAATTATTATTAAACATATACAAGATTAAAAAAAAAGTTGAAAATTAGCAATTGAAGTTAAAATAAAATGCAATATATGTTTAAATAATAAAAACAAATTTACATTGACAGAGTAGTTAAATTCAATATCTTTTGAAGATGCAAAAGATGATGAATTTTGTTGGATTAGTACGCACGTTCCGTACGCGCGTTGCTGTGACGACCCGGCCCGTCGTCACGTGAGTTACCGCCCCGTTTTTCCCATATTATGTTTCTCTATGATTCATTATCGGTATTTGAGGTAATCGAGTTGGATTGGTTTGGTTTTGATAGGAAATGAGATATTTAGTCTCTTTAAGGAAAGCTTGTTTTGGAAAAGTCAACCGGAAGTTGACTAGTTAGTTAGAGGGCTCGGAAGTGATTTTCGGTGACTCGGTTAGCTTCGGGGGATGATCCGTGACTTAGGAGCGTGATCGGAAGTGATTTTGGAGGTCCGGTGTAGAATTAGGCTTGAATTAGCGAAGCTAGTGTTTTGGCGAATCCCGGTTGGTAGGTGAGATTTTGATTCGGGGCCCGGAATGGAATTCCGAGAGTTGCAGCAGCTTCGTTAGGTGATTTTGGATATGCGTTCAAAATTTCAGGTCATTCGGAGGTGTCTTGGTCGGGTTTTCGATCAAATGCGTATTTCGGAAGTTTTGAAGAAACTTAGGCCTGAATCCGATGTGATTTAATGATTTTAGCGTTGTTTGATGCGTTTTGAAGATTGGAACAAGCTTGAATAATGTTTTAGGATGTGTTGGTACCTTTGGTGGGGGTCCCGGGGGCCCCGGGGTGATTTCGGGTGGTCAATCGGACCATTTTTGGACTTGATATGTTGCAGGTTTTCAGCTGTAGGATTGCAGAAGATTTACCCATCGCGTTCGCGTGGGTAGGGTCGCGAACGCGTAGAGGAGAATTTGGAGGTCTGGAAATTTGTCTTCGCGTTCGCGTCTCCCTAGTCGCGTTCGCGTAGTATTGAAAGGCAAAGCTTCACGTTCGTGATTGGTGTCACGGGCTCGCGATCGCGTTGATATAAGACCCAGGCCTTCGCGTTCGCGTGGGTGATGCCGCGTTCACGAAGGGCATTTTTGGCAGCCTTAATAATTGGTCATCGCGAACGCGTGGGTTGTGGTCGCGTTTGCGTAGAGTAAAACACCTGGGTAGAAAGGGTTTTATTTGAATATTTCATCCGCGAGAGTATTCATTTTTCCTCCATTGTTAACCAACTTGAGAGCTTTTTGGGAGTAATTGAAGAGGCTTTCAACGGGGATTGATTGGAGGTGAGTCTCGTGACCTAGAAACGTCATTTTATTGAAGAATCAACCTTTAATTCTTGGAAATTTGGGTAAAAATTGGAAGAACTAGGGCTTGGTTTTTGAAATAAAAAATTGGGATTTGAAAGGGCATTTGAACTCCGATTTTGGTAAATTTGATATGTATGGACTCGTGGCGAGACGAGGAATCCGATGATGTGAATTTTATAATTTTTCGAGAAGTGGGCCCGGGCCTCGGGTTTTGCCAACTTCATGATTTTTGGTGTTTTTCGAGTCTTTTCGATTGGGTTATATTCCCTTAGCCTATTGTAATGTATTTCTTGTGGTCTTGATCAGATTTGACGCGCGAGGAGGGCAATTCGAGAGGAAAAGGCATAGCGAGCTAGACTTTGGGCCGACTTGAGGTGAGAAATAGGTGTAAATGATGTACTGAGGGTTTGAGACCCCGGAATTTCACATCGTACCGCTATATTGAGGCGAGGCACGCGCTCTATGACGAGTGCGGGGCTGTTGGTTATTGGGGATTGTGACTTGGTCCGTCCCGGTGATGTTTTATTGTGTTTTTCTACTAGAACTTGTTGGAAACCATCGTTACTTGGATTTGACTGTTCTATTTGGGCTTCGTGCCGGTTATTTGAATCCTTCAGGGATTGATTTCACTGATTTGCATACTTTGCACATTGTTTAACCTCATTCTAAGGTTTTCAGTACTATTTTGCAAACTCAGCCCCTTTTTCTAAACTTGAAAACTCAAATGATATTTAAATGACATTTGGGGCTGTGAGTTACTGATTTAAAATGCCCGAGGGGCTTATATTGATTTCTGTATATATGGATGGCTCGGGCTGCACGCCGCAGCAGTATTATATTGATATTGAGGCTGAGGGCCTGGTTGGCGCCACGAGATGGCTTGATTATTTGCGCTTGGGCTGTAGGAGCCCCTCCGGAGTCTGTACACACCCCCAGTGAGCGCCGTCGACGTTAAATATATGGTTGGCTCGGACTGCACGCCGCAGTGGGTACCTGAGTGTACCGGTATTTGCATTGCATCACATTATGGCATTATTCCTTACCTATTACCTGTCATGGTTCATTTTGTACTATTACTTTGTTGACTTGTCGGTTTTACTGTTAAGGTTTGGTACTGCCGGGTATAGTGGCCTTTGGTTTTTCAGTGATTTCTTATCTTCAGTTGTTATTTATGCTTATTACTCACTGAGTCGGAGTACTCACTTTACTCCCTGCACTTTGTGTGTAGATTTAGGTGCATCACAGTCTGAGGGAGGACCTGTTTAGCTGGCAGCATTTCTCCGGGAGCATCGAGGTAGCTGCATGGCGTTCGCAGCCTTGATCCTTCCCTCCTATCCCTATCTTTCATTATTCTGTTTCTTAGACAGTCTTGTTATAGGATGACACTCTGTATTAGAGGCTCGTGATCGTGACACCGGATCCTGTTTTGGGTTATGTTCTAGTATTGTTATTGGTTTTCAGTATACTACTCTGTGCTCATAGTAGATTGATACGATGGTTTTGTAATTTAGTATCTGTGCTCGAATTCCTGAATTTTCATAAGTTGAGATTTTGTTGTTGAATGGTCGGGCTTGCTTAACAATGTGTTGGGCGCCATCACGACCGGAGTTTTGGTCGTGACAGTTGGTATCAGAGTCCTAGGTTCTTGGTCTCGCGAATCACGAGCCGGTTCAGTGAGTCTCGCGGATCG